>NC_135035.1:4242424-4545454 GCF_051020975.1 Osmia lignaria lignaria
CATTTTTGCATAAACTGGTATTTTCTACACTAACGAATTTTTCCAAATTTATAAAAGTCTCAATTTTGGCATTTCTCTGTTATTATTTACTTGATTTTTCATTCACAATTAAACCAGTTTCATTGACCTAAACAGTTTCAAAATTCATTTCAAACGCACCTCACACATTTCAGCTAAAACACGCCTACCAACCCATACAGATTCAAGGAGGGACCCGCACGGGATCAAAGCGTTTAACGAACCCAACGAAGGGCTAATAATTTCTAATCTAACATCTTATCAATTTTGCCTTCCGTCTTTTAATTTGTCTAGAGCGTTAACCCGCTCAAGACTGGTAGCAGCGATACCAACCATTGCGCTAAAATAGGAACGAAGGTGTAAGGGGTTGAATTCCAACTAACTAATTGAAATTTAACCACCCTATATCCTCCAATTTATATTTTCCTTTTTACGTTGCGCGTGCGTCGGCGCAACGTAACAAGTTTCTTATATTATAAAATATAGTGAATTATTTTAACAAAATGTGTTAAATCATTTAAAATATACCCATTCCCAATACTTGCAATAAGCATGTGCAAAATCTATTTTGTATAAAATGAATATACAATGAATGACATGGAATGAAATTCATTTTAAATAAATTCGTTACAAGTATTATATTATTTTTCTACATGATAAAAATTATCTTATTTCAAAAATCCATATAAAACAGATTTTGCACACGCTTATTGCAAGTATTAACAAGTACATGAGAGTTGGGTCGCGGGCCGAGGCCCGCCGGAGCTCGTCCGAGTCTGCCAGACTGAGCTCGATCAAACCTGAAAAAGTCGGGCTATCCGACTGCACGGATGTATCGGACGCCCGCCCGAGCCCGCCAAATTTCGAACAGACTCGACTAGTTGGGAACCCGACATACAGAGTGAACCTCTCGCTACGCTACCCAAAGGAAGCGCCGCCACAATAGAATGTAGTAGTTGACATCCCATTTCTGTCATCGCTTACTTGACCGAGATGGCCCATGCAGCGAAGATGGCTGTGTGCGTGAAAATGTGTTAAGAAAATATTCTGTTTTCCGCAGAGTTTAAATGGGACTCTTCTGCTCATTACACACATTTCCACGCACACAACCGTCCTCGCCGCAGGGACCTCGACGGTCATGTAAGCGATGATAGAAATAGGATGTAGACTACCACATTCTATTGTGGCGGCACTTCCTTTGGGTAGCGTAGCGAGAGGATCACCCTGTATTAGTCGGGCCGCACATCACTAGTGGATACGTCTTAGTTTGAGTAACAAGTCGTAAAAGCGGCCCTATTGTTGCGGTAAGTGTCACAGCGGTTATTCTTTGGGTCTGCCGTTCCTAGCGTAGACCCCCGCTGTGGCACTTAACGCAATAATAGGACCGCTTTTACGACTTGCCACTCAAACCGAGACGTATCTATCGAAAATTGGGAAATTTGTAAACGTTATATCTTGAAAACTAATTAAAATCGAGTGTATATATTAAAGCTTAATGAATTCATCTTGAGAAGCACTATTACATAATCTGAAAAAAATATATGGTTCCATTTAAAAAACAAAACTTGATCATCATATCTCTTAAACTAATAATGCAAAAGATTTTTCACTCTGGCCAAAACATAGGCCCCCTTTTTCCATGCAATTTCCATATCAACAATTTTTTGTATCATTAATAGTTACGGAATAAGAGCTCTGTATCAGTTTAAGTGGGACACACTGTACATACATACACTGACGTGAGTTGGATTGAAGTTGTCGCAGTGAATTTGTAGCCAACTTCACTGCGACAAGTTCAATGCAACTCATCGTACATCCGATGGGAACCGTGTCATATGCGTTGGCGTAACAAGGTAAGAGCCTAAAGTCTAGCTTCTTAAAAATGTGAGCTGGTCTCCTCTCCATTTTTTAGATTCTAGGATTCTAAGATTCTAAGATTCCAAGATTCTAATCGTAAGATTCTAAAATTCAAAAATATTAAAATTCCAGAACTCCAGAACTCCAAAACTTCCGAAATCTAATATTTCATAATTTCAAAATTCCCGCATTATAAAATTATAAATTATGATCCATCCCAGAAAAAAATGCTAATTACGCCAGTGGGTACATGGCTATTTTGCCTAGTGGTAAGCGCGCCCTATACTTGATAAGTAAAATAAAAATACTTTTATTCCAAATTACTTACCAACATTTTGTAGTTTCTCAGGATGATTTTTAAGTTCCATGAGTATATTGATAAAATCGGGTCTATAAATATTATTCTGTTTTCTGTAGTTTATAGTATCCACGACCATTTTGGTAAAGAATTTATCGGCACCTGGGGGTTGAAGCAGGTGTCCAATGGTTTTGTACAGGAAGGGTAAAATTTCTCTAACGAAATTTCTAATTGTCGCTCGGGTGGAAGGTGCAAGGACACTTCTGCCTATTCGACGGAATTCACTGTCTTCGTTCGAAAGAGCACTCGTGTCGATTCCGAAGACACAATTGCCGATTACATCGGTTGTGAATTTTGCTGATAATTCGCGACAGTCAACCGGCTCTTCTTTATCCGCTATTTTTGCCAGATGTTTCTCCAAATACATCGAACAATCTAGCATTAAAAGAAACATTTCTTTAAGCTTGCCGGAAGTGAAAACTGGCGAGAGATTTGTTCTTAGTGGGCGCCATCTTTCGGGTTCCAGGACAAAGAGATGTTCGGTCAATGGTTCTACCTATTAAGTTTTTTTAACAGAATATTAATAGTATTTGTAATATTATTTGTGTAAAATTTTATGTATGACAATTAAAAGTGATAATCCATTAGTAGTCTGATATAGTTTGATGACATAGAAGTACAAACTAGTACTAACGGCACATCAAACTAAAGCTTTAAAATGACTACATAAACTATAAATTATCTTTAATATGAACTGTCTATTAGTCAGAGAATCATGTTATTATTTACTGTATACATATATGTTCAAAAATGCGTTAATTTCAACCGTCGCCATGCGAACCGCGGCAGCACTCTTCAGCTCGACCGGTCGCCACATTGGAAATCGGTCACTTCAACCAATCAGCGTCCTCGTCGCGAGCTCTATAGTCCGGCCAACGAAACGAGTCAGTGTATGTAAACAAATCAGCGGTGTGATGTTCACACGATGGATGTTAGCGGTTGTTACTATTGGCTGTCAAGTATCGAGTTCAGGGCCAACTTTCGACGGTCTCTTGCCGTGGGCCCTTGCTTGAGAAACCGTGGGGAACTTAGCGTTTTTCAAATACGCACACCGCGATCATAGCAAAATCCCGTATATAGAGTGCGCAAAAATTATTTGTCATAATTTTGGGAGATGACTTTACACCTGATATTATTGTTCCAAAAAAATAGCTTCTTATTTTTTAGTATACAAGGATCGATATACCGTGAGGCGATCCTGCTTCGCGCCGGAGAATTTGTATACATTTACTAACTCGTCTCGTTGGACGGGCTATAGGTGATGCCAACGGCTCGTGCCGCCGTGATGCCCTCTTCTCGGCCATTACATACGGTCTTGGAATGCACAGCTATCAACACGTGTTTCGTCATTCTCTCGATTGTTCATTTTATTATAAGTAATTTTCACCGAATCATTGTAAAGTGAATGCGGTGTAAATACCAACGGCCAACTCAATCTCGTAATCCCAATCTCAAAAACCTACATACGAGATTAATATATGTATTCATGTAGTGGCCACGTGTTGCACCAACACGTGGCTTTTACACGTCTCGATTTCGATCTCTCTTCGTGATGCGAATGAAATTCTCATCGTAGAATCTCAGGTACCCTATTTCAATTTAATTAACTGTACCTTTTTTCGTGTGTACTTATTGTATTGTGAAATAAACCATTTCTTTGTTAAAACTCTCAACGTCTTCTTTCTCTCACCCCCATCTTGATTAACGAACCACGTTTAAATCGATCTTGCTCTCGAACAATATAGTATATAACAAGAAAATTATTTAACAATTCACAATTTTGTATTAAGGACATTAATAAAAAATTCATATGGTCATGTTTAATAAATTTTAAGCTTCAAATTGTTATAATGTAAGTGGTACTTTATGATAGTTTCATGTTACTAAATTTTGTTATATTTTAAAGTTGTACATTGTTTGTTATAATTACCAGTTACTTTGCATTCAAAATGGTAATGAATCATTTATACAATAATTTTTAACGAACTTAAAGCTTCAAATTGATGTATCACAGGTGCTGTTTTGTAATACTTTTATGTCATGAAATTGTGTCAGACATTGTACATTTCAAAATTAGTCATTTGTTTGCTGTAACTAACAACCAACCATTTTATACTAATTGTAAGTTTCTTTGGTGGTACTTTTATATCATCAAATATCGTCAGGCTTTGAAGTCAATGTTTTTTTCAATGTTTTAAAGTCAACTATTAAACATTAGGACCAACCTTAGGGTAAAAAGATAGACCTCGATCTGAAAATAGTGAAAAATCCTTAATAAGAACATCCTTAATCAGGTCCAAGTCATTAACAACAAGCATAGGTGTTGTTCTGTCAAATATTCCAAATACAGGCTCCTCTTTATATTCATCGTACAATTGTTTTACACATTCGCTAATTGATTTTTTTAGAGCAATAAATTGTATTATATTTCCAAAGAGTAAATAAGGTTTAGGTCCAGGTATCTTATACTTTTTCCAATAATTAGTGACCTCATTGTAGTAATTGTAAATGTAGACAGAGGCAAGCACCAGAACGATGCCGAGGAGAGTTTGGAAAATGTCTATCATTGTGCATCAAACTTCCCAAATAGCTCTTAAACAGATAAAAGTCAGTTACACGTTATTACAAGATTATAATATACAATATCGTATTCGTAAAAATAAGTAAGTTTTGAATAATGGATTAATATTATGTTCAACATAAATAAATTGTATTTGTCAAAGTTTACGTTAGGACTGGATTTATGGCGGGGGCTGCTAGTTGTTCTCAGTCGGGTCATTTGCACCATCCTGACAAGGGACATTACCCAATCGACACATGCCGATTTTTATGCCCTTTGAGTATGATATAGAACTCAAAAAAATATTTGACACGTATTTTTTTTATCGGCAATCGTCCATGCTGAAGGGGTGAAAATAGCCCTCAAAGTTGGGGTTGCAAAACATATTTTCTTGAATATCTCAGGAACTATTAGGTGTAGGCGAAAAATTCAAAATGGAATTTGTGTGTTTTTGAACAGCAAATTTTTCTATAAAGCCACCTTTTTGATAAATTTATTTGTTTAAAAAATATATTGAAAAATAATCTATTTTTGTCATTTTTTTCACCCCTTCAGCATGGACGATTGCCGATAAAAAAAATACGTGTCAAATATTTTTTTGAGTTCTATATCATACTCAAAGGGCATCAAAATCGGCGTGTGTCGATTGAGTAATGTCCCTTGTGAGTGTCAGACTTCGGATGGTGCATGTGATGCTGGAAAGTGGACGACAATAAGCAGTCCCCCGCTGTAAATGCGACAGCAGATGGCCGGAGCTGCTCTGAGCTGTTTGGGAGCAGCCATGACCTCTTTAATAGAGGAAAAAGATAGCATCGACAGGGTGCAGATGATGGAGAGGCTGCACGATGCTGGCAGATTGATGGCGGAACTAATACATAGTCAGACTAAGTAAGTCCAGGATAGTTTTGATTCTGGCTGGTGTCGACAGGGACACACGGGCAATGTTGGAAAGCACCAAACCTGATGGGTTCCTGTTTGGTAAAAACCTTGCTGACAAGGTTCGAGAGGCAAGGACTATGGAGAAAGTTGCAAATTCGTTAAAGAAACAATCAAGTTACTCGAATCAGAGATCGTTACCAGTAAGAAGGAATTTAAACGCTGTCAGCCTGCAGGGGAGAAGGCTCGTCCCCTATCAGGCAGGCTATCGAAATCCTCAGGCAGGCCAATACAGGCAAAGACTTGTCTTCAGGAACAAGCCACGAAATCAGCCGTTCAACCAAAATACTCAGTTCCAGAGGAACGACAGACCCAGGAACCAGAACCGGATGAGATAAATGTAAGTAAAGTTGCGAGAAGACCAAAGTGGTTTGTGAGGAATTGGAAAGAAATAACTTCGGATAGGTTTATTTTAGATTCTATACAGGGTGTCCCAGAAAGCGTGTTAGTTCTTTAAGGGGGTGGTGGCTGGGGGTTTTCTTTGCGAAAATGTTGTTTGAAGCTTCGTTTTTAAAATATTAAGAAAAAACACTGGCCAAACAGAGCGCGCATGGCGCGCGGGATCAGGGGCGGCAGTCTCGACTGCGAAAAATGGGCTTGGCATAAGTCCCGAACGAACACTTTCGGCACCCTACTGGTATAGTAGGAGTCGTTGGAAAAATAAATAAATTGAACTGATTAAACATTTTTAATCGTTGTTTAAAATAAATACATAATCTCTTATCGCATGTCATAAAAATGTAAAAAAGAAATTCCAAGCATTTTAAGCAACAAATAAGAAACAAACAAGTTAGCAACAATAAAAATTTAATTAGTTCGATTCATTTATTTTTCCAACGTCTCCTGCTATACCGTCAAGGTGCCGAAAATGTTCGTTCGGGACTTAAGTCAAGCCCAGATTTCGTAATCGAGGCTGCCGTCCCTAAGCCTGCGCGCTCTGATTGGCCAGTGTTTTTCCTTAATAATACAAAAACGAAGCTTCAAACAATATTTTCGCAAAGGAAAATGTTGTTCAGAATCACCCTAGCTACCACCCCCAAAATTAGGTTTTATAAGAAACCGGTACAGAGAAAAAATCCAGTGCGAAAAATCACCTCCAGCGAAGAGGTTAAGAAAAGAACGTGATTCAGGCATTAATCACGAAGGGTGCGATCGAGGAATGTAAACCGTGTAAAAAAGTGTTTTTGTCAAGTTATTTCCTAGTACCAAAACCTGATGGATCTTATCGTTTTATTTTAAACTTAAAAGGCTTAAGGGGGTAGACACGGCACGTGACCTCCCCGATTCGGGACGTCGCGTCGGTATTACAGCAGTTTTTTCGTTGCGCCTGGTAGAGCCACTTGCGTGTTTTGTTACGAACTTGAAAGGTTTAATTCTCAGCTAGCGTGCGCGCAACACAATCTAGGAAGGCAACAGCGCCTCAAATATTTTTACAAACACATTCAAACGTTCATCTTGCCAGAGGCATCGGGACTATACGCCTGAAGAACGAAAGCGCAACATTGGCGCGTGGTTAGAGTGAGATGTAGAGTGATCATGCTATCTTTCTTTCAACCTAAATGATAGAATTGTCCCGCTGCGGTAAATTCTGACTGACCAAACGCGTGGATTTTATATAGCGCACCGTAGCACCCCTCGCTGTTGAAAAATATATGCCTACTCTGAAGAACCGAAGGAACGTGCTATCTGAGAATAATTTTTAGAAAAAGTTATTAACTTCTTTAAATAAATGTTTTTTAATTAATAAAAGTATATAGGATACGTCATGCAACTGGGACGGGTTATCTTGAATTTGGTAAGAGATAGGAAAAAGCTGTCGATGTAAAAGTTCAATGGTATGATAATGTATATTTTTCTATGACTTCATTTTCTTCGTGAATGCAACGATGCGCATGCACTTTTTATTTAAATAGAATTGCATTTCTTTCTTTACTCGTATCAACTCCTTGGAAAATTCTGGATAAAAAAGTAGTATTAGAACTAATAAATGGAGGGGCCTCGGCTCCTTCTCTCCTTCTCTCCCCTCGCTACTATTCCCTCTTACTAACAGTACAATGTTTAAAAAACTAATATTTCGTGAGATATCTCATATTTTTCATAAGTCATACCATTCAGCTTTTACATCAATAGCTTTTTCCTATCTCTTACCAAAAAGATATAACTCGAAACTAATAAAAAATACAAAGGAGTGTTAGTCAATATTCTGAGTGAATGCAAATAATTTAAATAAATAAATATCTCATATACAACTTATGTAAACATTTGCAGAATTATTGCAAAGAGGAGGTATATTCTTCTCTTGTTATACCTCCTCTTTGAGCGAGGTTTGTTAGGGGGCGCTGTGAAAAATCCAGGCGGGCGTCAGTCAAAACTTAGCGAAAAGGGACGATCTCAACATTCAGAATGAGAGAAGGACAGCATGACTGTAGTGCGTCTCACTCAGCGTTCGGGCGTTGTTGCCTTTTTCGCTAGCCTTCGCTGACACAGTCGAGTGACGTAACCTAGCTAACGCCTGATTTTGGCTACGATTCCAAATCAACAGCCTTCTTAGTTAGACGCCACCTTATAACTACTAGCTGAACTGAATTTATCACGTGACTTGCTCTGTATTATCCACAAAATGGCGGAACTGGTCTGAGGGAATGCTTTTACGGGACTACACTTTTCGTCCTTATTTCGCAACAAATGAGGACAAAATACATCTTAATTTGCAGGTAAGGGTTGTGGCTAGACCGCTGCACTCATGATTTCAATCACAGTATTCTTTTAGTAGCCTAAAAATGCTTCGATTCCGCAACTACATTTTGTCGATTTTTTCCTCCACTTTAGACGCTTATATTACTAAACATCAACATAATCCTACTAAAACATGAGTGCAGCGGTGTGCATTGGACCTTCCTCTTTCGAATAAGCCCTCACTGAGCCCCAAATGTTCTCATATAAGGACGAAAAGTGTAGTCCCGTAAACCCCTGTTTAGGCCCATTTTTGCCGGTAATGTCAACGCGCTACTATTACCCGTGTCTACCCCCTTACACAACTTTATTCAGACGTCGCATTTCAAAATGGAAAATATTAGGACGGCAGCAAGATTAGTTCATCCCGGTTATTTTATGGGAACGTTGGATTTGCAAAACGCTTATTATCTCGTACCGATTCATATCAGCAGTTGAAAATATTTAAGGTTTAAGTTTCTGGAATGAATTTACAGGGTTACCCTTTGGTTTAAACCTAAACCCTTTTATTTTTACTAAATTGTTAAAGCCGGTAGCTAGCGTATTGAGATCCAGAGGGTTTAGTTTAGTAATATATTTAGATGACTTTTTATGTATTAGCGAAAATTACGAGACATGTGAGAAAAACATTACAGAAGCAAGTAGGTTGTTAGGATCGTTGGGTTTCTTGATAAATGAACGGAAAAGCTGCAGGATCCCCGCGTCGAGATGTAAATACTTGGGGGTGATTATTGACTCGATACAATACAGACTCGAATTACGTTAAATGAAAAAGATAGTCTAATCAACCTGCTTTAATCGGAGAATAATAGAAAAAATGTGCACAATTAAAGAATGTGCAAAGTTGATAGGTAAACTAATAGCAGCCTGCCCAGCGGTCGAATATGGTTTTTCGTATACCAAACGAATTGAAAGAGAAAAGATACTGGCATTAGCAAAAAATAGAGGAGATTATAATAAGAGAATGAGCTTATCTTCTTCTGCCCGGTGTGCTTTAAACTGGTGGGTAAACAATTTACCAAATGCAAAAAATCGGCGGAGTATGCGACGGTAATATATTCCGACGCTTCGGGCACAGTCTGGGGAGCCACGGATGGTTCAGTATAAGCATACGTTCACTGGAACGGTTTCCAGAAAGATTTTCACATTAATTACACAGAGCTGCTAGCGGTGAGATTAGCATTAGAAACATTGACGAGCAAGTTATGTAATTGTTAGGGTGAACAACATTACTGCGATTGCGTACATTAATAGAATGGAGGGCGTTCGATATCCTGTGTATAACAAATTGGCGAGAGAAATATGGCAGTGGTCGGAAAAGAGAAGAATTTTCCTTTTTGCATCATATATCCCTTCAGCTGAGAACATTCAGACGGACAAATTATCAAGATTAGCGAACGATGATATAGAATGGGAACTTAACTTGGAAATTTTTGGAATTATTAAAGAACCGTTTGGTCCACCTGAAGTTGATTTATTTGCAAGTAAGGAAAACAGGAAGTGAGAAAAATTCTTATCTTGGAGACCGGATCCAGAGGCCATACAGGTTAATGTCTTTATAGTCAGCTGGTCGGAGTTAAAGTTCTATACTTTTCCCCCATTTAGCTTAATCTTAAAAACCCTAGTTAAAGTTAAGCAGGATAGAGCTACGGGAATCATGGTAGTCCCAAGATGGCCGGGACAGCCTTGGTACCCTCCATTTAGAGAGTTACTTGTAAGGGAACCTCTAATCTTCGGACCAGACAAAAGGAATAATTTATTGATGTCATCCTGTAGGACAAGGATAAACCCGCAAGCGGATTACCTGTATTTGATGGCCGGCAAAATATCAGGGAAGCATTTCTAAAGAAAGAGGTCCCACAAGAAGCGGTGAATATCTTGGTTGCTTCGTTGGCTCCAACAACAGTGAAGCAGTACGGAACGGCATTAAGAAGATGAGCCAAGTTTCGTTCGATAAATCAAATTGATTTCTATTCACCAGATATAAATAACTTGTTAAAGTTCCTTACGGAATGTTTTAAAGTAGGTGCTTCCTACGAAACCCTGAATTATTTTTAGATCAGTTGTCTCTTTAATTTCATCCAGCAAAATGGGCGAAGACCCAATAATAACGAGGTTTTTAAAAGGCGTCTACAGATTAAGACCATCAACTCCAAAATACTCACAAACATGGGATACGTCAATAGTGTTAAATCACTTAAGAAAGTTACACCCCTTAGAGAGCTTATCGCTAGCGGAAATATCACAAAAAACAGCGACGCTTTTAGCATTATGTATAGCCCATAGATCTCAGACGTTAGCCAGCATAAATATCAGAGATATTCATTCTACAACAAAAGGCTTAGCTTGTGTGTCGCCTCGATAGTACTTAGGTACATAGAGATTACAGGGTCCCTGAGAAACGACGTAGACAATTTATTTATAGCCTTCAAAAAACCACATAGAGCGGTCGGTGCCCAAACAATTAGTAGATGGATTAGAGCTACGCTAGCAATCCGGGGGTTAGATATTTCAATTTTCAGCGCATTCCACAAGGCATGCAACATCATCAGCTGCTTTAGTAAGGCGGGGTAGACTGAAGTACAATCGGACGTACAGCAGGGTGCTCAGAAGGTTCGCAGACGTTTGCGAGATTTTATAATAGGCCCATACTAGAAAATGGATATAGTTTTGCAGTTATAATAATCAGGGGATAAATATAGGTTCTTAGAGGGCACTTAAAGTTGACTGAGTTTATGTTAAGTTTAGTCAGTTTAAGACGAGTTAAAGTTACGGAAAATGTATACCAAAGTACTCCAAAGATTATATTTAATTCAAAGACTATATTATTATATACAGGGTGTCCCAGAACTCGCGTTAGTCCTGTGAAGAGGTGGTAGCTGGGGTGATTCTGAACAACATTTTTCTTTGCGAAAATGTCGCTTGAAGCTTCGTTTTTGAATTATTAAGGAAAAACACTGACCAATCCGAGCGCGTATAGCGTCGGCCGGGCTTGACGTAGATCGCGAACGAACGGCTCGGCACCCCGTTGGCATAGCACAATAAAAAAATTGAACTAGTTGAACATTTTTAGTTGTTGTTTATAATGAATACGGAATCTCTTATCGCCTGTCATAATGTAAAAAAGGAAATTCTAAGCATTCTAAACAAGAAATAGAAATAATTGAAATGGAGTAATTAATAAACATTTGAATTGGAGAATACGTTAATAATGAAAAATTTGAAAACAATTTAAATGAAACTTACTCATTCGTTTCTAAATTAACCTGCTACGCTGAAAGCAGATAATTCCAGTGGGTCACTGTGTTGATCCTGAACATTTGAAGTGGGAACACATTACGAAGAACAGTCCCGTCTGATTTCCAGACGAGATCATTGAACTCACTCAACCACACGGACACTATTACCTTTCACAGAATTTTCTTTCAGGTAAATAAACATTTTTATTCACTGTCGCATTGCTATTGCATTGGACACAAATGAAAAACATGTAATATTCCGCACTCTTCGTAACGTTTTCACGACGTGATTGGTCTTCCTTTCCAACTTCAAATGGAACTTCTAGCTTGTGCGTCTACGAGATCTGTTTCGCTTTTTGTCTTTTTCTACATTCAGAAATAGGTTATGGTTCGTGATCTGTTAGTCTCGGTAACCAAGAGTAACCAAGAGAGACTGGTGTCGACCATTTGAAGTTACCGAACGTAGAAAAGGACAAAGAGCGAAAAAGACCTCGCAACAATCAAGCTGGCATGGCAGTCGCATTTGAAGTTGGAAAGGAAGACCAATAACGTCGTGAAAACGTTACGAAGTAGTGCGGAATATTACATGTTTTTCATTTGCGTCCAGTGCAATAGCAACGTGACAGTGAATAAAAATGTTTATGTACCTGAAAGAAAATTCTGTAAAAGGTGATTGTGACCGTGTGGTTGAGTGAGTTCAATGATCTCGCCTGGAGATCAGCTGTTCTCTGTAATGTGGAATTATTTGCTTTCAGCGTAGCAGGTTAATTTAAAAACGAATGGGTAAATATCATTTAAATTGTTTTCAACTTTTTCATTATTAACGTATTCTCCAATTCAAACGTTTATTAATTATTCCATTTCAATAATTTCTATTTGTTGTTTAGAATGCTTAAACTTTCCTATTTTACATTATGGCAGGCGACAAGAGATTAGGTTCCGTATTCATTTTAAACAACAACTAAAAATGTTCAACTAGTTCAATTTTTTTATTGTGCTATGCCAACGGGGTGCCGAGCCGTTCATGAGCCCGCGCGCTATATGCGCTCGGTTTAGTCAGTGGTTTTCCTTAATAATTCAAAAACGAAGCTTCAAACGACGTTTTCGCAAAGGAAAATGTTGTTCAGAATTGTTACATTTGACACGCAATTGTTGTAGAAATAGGCCCAAAATGATTTAATCACAGTAATACTGATATATGAATTTATTATATTGGATTATATAAGAACAAAACATAATGAAGCTTAAAGGTAATAACACTTAATAATTTATGACAACTAAAAACGACATCTTGGAGTAGCTAATGGTTACGTCTAGAAAAAAAGGATCTAGAGCGCAGAAAGAAGCAGAGGAAGAACAAGCGGAAGTGACGCATAAATTAGGAGCGGCATTATTGGATTTTAACACCTCCAATGTTACGTTGCGAGGCGAGCGCGCAACGTAAAAGAAGAAAGAAAAAGAAAATTAAAAATATATATTTATTCTTCTTATTTCTGGGCGATGAGAAAGGTATCGCTGCCACCAGTCCTGACCGCGTATGACGCGGAAGCGTCCTCTACGGTCAGAACAAATTAAAAGACGGAAATTTAGATAGAATTTATTTCCGTTGGGTTCGTCAGTGTTCTGGGTCCCATACGGGTCCCTCCTTGAAACTCTGTATTGGGGTGCGTGGATTTGAAATATGAAATGATTCAGGAAATGATACAGAATGGAAATCGAAAGAAATGTTAATACCGTTTAGTGTGCAAAAAGAAAATAAATTTAATTCAAAGTAACTATTGGAGCTAACACCAAACTGAATTCCAAATAACTATTGTATGAATACTGATAAGTTCTGTTAAATACTGATAATTATTATTAAATGAATTCAAATTAGAACAATACTGGTTTACAAGGGTAAAGATGCTTAACCTATGGTGTGATATAAATGTGATTGACTCGGAAAAGATATTTGACCTTTGTTTTACAATGAGACTTTCTGATATAATTATGAACGGATTGTAGTTGAAATTTTGATGTTTAGACGACTGGTTCGACCAAATATAATAGGAAAATGAAATGTTCTATCCGCAAGGTAACGATCTGAATGAAGAGTGTCTTACAACCCCCGAAAGGGCTTTACAGGTCGTCCCTGATAAAGTATCGAAGTCGAAACAATCGTCACACGCACAAAAATCGCGATAGATCAAAAATTCGAAATGTTAATATAATGTATAGATTATAATTCGGTACCTGAATGTGAAAACGAGATGATCTAAAATGAAGAGACTCTTACAACCCGTAGGCTTAATAGATTACATTTACGGTTCTTCCCGTACAAAATCCGTATCTATCGTTAAACGAATCGTTCCCTCGTTCGCACTTAACAGACTCTTTTCTCTCGCACGTATATCTCTCACGACGGTCCTTTGTCGAATGCCTCTCCCCCCTTCCGCCAATATTTCGCGATCTCATTAGTCGCGGAATTTCGCTAGTTCCCCCGTTAGATGGGGGTTTCTGTCTGGCGCTTACAAATTTATTTTTTAGATTTTCAACCGATACTCTCCTCTTTTTCACGCGTAGGCGCTAGTCGGTCCCAAACCCGATCGTATGTGCGAATTGAGTGTTGGAATGAAAGTATGAAATAGCATGAAATTCAAATATTCGAACGAGTGCAAAGGGCGAGGATAGAGAACCCTCACCAGCGAACGTTAGCAACATGCGAGAACTGTCTAGAGACGAAGGGTCACACAGGGTAATAAAAGTCATTGTATCGAATTCCAAGAATTACCTGAAACTAAGACCCAACGGTACGATTTTGAACAGAAAGATCGTTCTCGAACAAAGTTCGCTGCGAATACAGGAATGAATATTCGAATATCGAACAATTGAATACTGCTGAAATTATCAGTTAAATCATCGTATGCTATTAGGATTTTTTTTTTACGATCAACTTGCGCTACTACCGCAATTCGTATTGTTGATCGATTTCTTTGCGAACAAAATGATTATGGACAAGCCAATTGTTAATTAGGGACTAGCCGGTCCATTATTCATACATAATAGTACAACAGATATAGTTCATGTTCATAATTATCCGCGTATTTATTGTTCAATAATTCTGATTTAAACTATTAGTTGATAATCGCATCAATTTTATATCTAATATTGGAATTATCGATGAGAGTAGAACATTCCAGAAATTCTACGGCGCACAGTGGGACAAAACTGCTTTTGACGATCAAAATTCTGTAACTTCGGTTCTATTGGAAATATTTTAATGACATTTTGGGAAGTTTTTGCCTACATTATGGTACTTAAGTTGTATAAATATAAATCATATTGAACTACAGGGTATCAAGATATTCGCGTATAAATTGTAACGCGTTCAATATCCATCACTTGTTAGACATATTTTATGTCATTTAATAAAAATTTGACTCAAAACTGTTAATAACTATAATAAAAACGGATTTAATAATTAAAAAATGACAAGACATGTATTATTATAATATATTTATTTATATTTATTATGATCTATACCAAATCATTCGTGAAAATAGTTTCGACAATTATGAAAATTTATTATGGCATATTGCAAGACGGAAATAAAATTTTGGATGACGAATATACACGTTGCAATGATTAATAATAATAGTTAATAAGGTAGTTAACTGGATAATAATCGTATCTGTTACTGCTTTTCCATCTTCGCGCGCAGCGGCCAAGATGGGTGTAATTTCATTCAATCGCCATTTTCTTGAAAAAGTGCAAAAAAGTGCACCCGAATTTTTCAGATTCTGATAGAGGAAGGTTCACTCTTTCCTGCAGTAATAATTAAACATGTGGCAAGTTGTGGCTTTTTTTTAAAATCAAACTCAAAGTTGAGATTTTGGTTAAATGTACTTCGTTTCACTCAGATCCTATTATTTATTAATAGTTGTTATATTGAACACTTTTATTAAACCTAAATATAATTTTGGATGACGAATATATACGTTGCAATGATTAATAATAATAGTTAATAAGGCAGTTAACTGGATAATAATCGTGTCTATTATTGCTTTTCCATCTTCGTGCTCAGCGGTCAAGATGGGTGTAATTTCATTCAATCGCCAGTTTCTTAAAAAAGTGCAAAAAAGTGCACCCGAATTTTTCAGATTCTGATAGAGGAAGGTTCACTCTTTCCTGCAATAATAATTAAACATGTGGCAAGTTGTGGCATTTTTTTTAAATCAAACTCAAAGTTGAGATTTTGGTTAAATGTACTTCGTTTCAATCAGATCCTATTATTTAAAAAGTTGTTAACATTTTAACTTACTTTATGCACTGAATATAATCTACACTATCCTAGTAAACTTTATCATTCATTTGAATTGTATCTTTCCGAATAAAATTCATTAGAATCGTACATTGAAGTTACGGGTAATATTATCAGCGTTTTGTTTTGACGAATTTCTACTGACTTTGAGTGCGAACCACGGCAAAACGGAAGCAAATATGAAAAAATGGATCACACTACGTTAAACTACAGTTTATTCTCTATCGATATATGTAATTAGTTTTTCAATTTTCGAATTCACGAAAATTGAATTTTGATCGCCGAAAGCCGTTTTGTTCCACTGTGCGGCGTAGAAACACCGAAAAGCCGTTAGACAGAGATGGAACACCAGAAGAGAGAGAGAATATGATCTAGAAGATTTTGTCTGACACGCGCCCTTAACCAATAGCGACGCACGTGACGCTACCGTCACACGCTATGATTTGTTAAGATGTCCCCACGACGGCCCTTCCGGCTAGGATCGCGATCGATTCTGATTACTCTTCGTCGAACAATCGAGTAAGTCGTGACGGGAGCCCGTGCGTCTAGAGATAGAGTTGTCGTTGTACTTTGTGTAATTTAGCTGCGCGGCAAGTCCTAATCGTAGGCAGAGTGTCGCGAGGGTGAAATTCCAAATACGCGGCAAGAACTCAGAGACGCGCACGTAAAGCCATTTCATACTATTAAATCTCTATCATTTCTCTTTCTTTTTAATCCGTTTGATCGCGTAATATTCGTATTAAATTCAATCGCGT
Organism: Osmia lignaria lignaria; assembly: GCF_051020975.1. Classification (NCBI taxonomy): domain Eukaryota; kingdom Metazoa; phylum Arthropoda; class Insecta; order Hymenoptera; family Megachilidae; genus Osmia; species Osmia lignaria. Next base: position 4,259,181 of record NC_135035.1, read on the forward strand.
TAATTATTCTATTTATTCCGAAATTTGTAATCGTCTTGTGTTACGTCTTATTTAATTTCTTATTTGCAATAAACGGCAAACGGGTGCGCGACAAGTGTTAGTACGACATCAGCCTCTCATCTTTCTTGGTGTTCCAGGTCTCACAGCGATTATTCAACGATCTTCCTGCGAATCTCAAAACGATTTTATCGTATATTATACACTACATTCTCACAGTAAGCCTGTTCAGTACTAATTTGTCGAGCACGGCATTATAATTGATTTTCGACAAGGCGAAAAGGAACTTATACAAAAAAAATAGCGTTGTGTCACACTTTATTTCGTTATAACTGAAAACAAACGCTTGTCGAAGGTGTGTACAAGAAGTGAAAACAAAATATAAGGATTTCTTACCACGTGTCGGCAGAAGTTCTTACAGAGTTAAAATTTCAGAAATGGGATTGGCCTGCCTCTCAATTGCTAATTGGTGTGGACTATTTGATTTTGGTGAGTTTATAAGACAATTTAGACTATTAGTGACCGAAAAGGAACTCGGTAGTGTCGAATAAATCGCGAAGGTAACTGATTGTTTGGGAACATTCCGCGAAAAAGGGAAGCCATATTGGAAGACGGTTACAGTCCTTTGTCCGTAGAGATCGTTTCTAGAGAAGGGAAGCCATCTTAAAAACCTGGATAAATTCAACCAAGATTGGGTCCCAGTGGTTGCGTTTACCTAAGCACGGTATCGAAGCTCGGATGACACGCGACGACCAGCCAAGCGTGAACGTAGAAAGGGACAGACAGTGGTGGAAAGAGAGAGGTCCGAAATCAAAGGAAAGAGCCGAAACGTATCGGTGTGACTAATACTAATTGAATCAAAAAACTTTTTTATTTTTGACTTTTTTTGAGTGAAACTTTTACTAGCGCATTGGTGAGATTTTTGTGAGTAAAGTGGTACCAAACACGATATAGTTTCAATTATAATTACTTGCTAAAATTGATGTTATAAGTTGGCGAAAAGCAAGAGAGATCGAAATCCAAACCAGTCGCGGTGTCGGCTTTGGTTTCAAAGGTTTCATTTATCCTAGCGAGGAGTCGATTCTGGGCGTTTAATGTTTCATTTATTCAAGCAAGGAGTCGATTCTGGGCATTTAATGTTTCATTTATCCAAGCGAGGTGTTGATTCTGAGTCCGTACACATGTTTTCTTTGCAGCCGACATGACGATTCTGTGTCCGTACACATCTTTTGTATTCAGCCGACATCATTTATATTCAGTCGTGGTCTCAATTCTATGTTGTTTATTCTATTACTATTGTTTAGAAATATAATTCAACCTATATCGAGTTTGGTATCGTTTTAATCAGAAAAATCTCACAAATGCGTTAGTAAATGTTTCATTAAGAAAAAGTTAAAAATAAAAAAGTTTTATCGTTCAATTAGTATTAGTCACACCGATATTACGGTCGGATCATATTACACGGTTTCCTTGCCGAGCGGCTCGGTTCGGTTTAGGGGGATCCCCCCAAGTGGAGGGGATAGCGATGTTGCATATATCCAGCCAAACTTTTGTTGCATATATCCAGCTTTTACTGTACAGAGAATTTAACTATCTTAAAAGAGGTACTGGTATGTTTAAGGAAACACAATTTAGAATTGAATTTAGCAAAATGTACATTTTTGAGCAAACAAATCGAATATTTAGGATACCTGATTACGAGTGAAGGCATTACTATGTGTACACGTCACGTTCAAACAATATTAGAGTATCCTCAACCAAAAGATATTAAAGAATTAAGAAGCTTTTTAGGTTTAGCGAATTATTTTCGAAGGTTCATCAAGGACTATTCTATCAAAACACAACCGTTGCAAGCACTCATGAAAAAAGATGTGGAATTTAAGTTTAATGAGGAATGCGAAGAAGCGTTTAGGAAAATAAAGGAGGAATTAACGACCCCGCCAGTCTTATGTATATATAACCCAGGAGCAGAAACCGAACTACAGTAAAACCTGGATAAATTCAACGAAAGAATGCTTGGATAAGTGAAACATCGCTATCCCCTCCACTTGGGGGGATCCCCATAGGCGAACCGAGCCGCTCGACCAGGAAACCGTGTAATATGATCCTACCGTAATATTGGTGTGACTAATACTAATTCAACGATAAAACCTTTTTATTTTTAACCTTTTCTCAATGAAACTTTTACTAACGCATTTGTGAAATTATTCTGATTAAAATGATACCAAACTCGATATAGGTTGAATTATATTTATAAACAATAGTAATAGAATAAACAACATAGAATTGACACCACGACTGAATATAAATGATGTCGGCTGAATACAAAAGATGTGTGCGGACACAGAATCGGCATGTCGGCTGAATAGAAAACATGTGTACGGATTCAGAATCGACATTAAATGCCCGGAATCGACTCCTTGCTTGAATAAATGAAACATTAAATACCCGGAATCGACTCCTCTCGACATAGAGGACAAGCTGATGTTTAAACAACTAGCCGACCCGAAATTAAGAGAGCTAGCTGAAGGATTGGAATCCAAAGACGATAAATACTATGTGTTAATCGAAGGTTTAGTTTTTCGAAAATATCAGGATAAGCATTTATTTGTAATTCCCGAGGGCATGATTAACAGTGTACTTAGAGTGTATCATGACGAGATGGGTCACGTAGGTCTTGACAAGGTGCTACACGGCATATTAGGTCACTATTGGTTTCCAGCCCTGAAGTTACGCACCAAACTATACATAGAAAATTACGTAAAATGTTTAAGCTATTCATTAACCGCGGGTAAGCCGGAAGGAGAAATGGAAATTTACGAAAAAATAGCGATACCGTTGCATACCCTTCATCTAGACCATTTTGGGCCCTTGGAGGTGACCGAGGACGGATTTAAATTTATATTATCGATTATAGACGCGTATACCAAATTTACATGGTTGTTTCCTGCAAAATCCACTACCGCTGAGGAACTCACACAAACTCTAAGTCTTCTTTTTAAATATGTTTGGATTTCCAGTACGTATCATTAGCGACCGCGGATCCGTTTTCACTTCAAAAGATTTTGAAACTTTCCTAAGCGACAAAAATATAAAACACGTTTTAACGGCGGTGGCATCACCGTGGGCCAATGGTCAGATTGAGCGAGTACATAGATTCCTAAAGTCTACTCTAGCGAAAACAACCCAAGAACCGTCCAAATGGAAAGAGCAATTAGGAAAAACGCACTATGTAATCAACAACACTTTACATAAAGCGATAAATTGTACACCCAGTAAAATGTTGTTAGGATATGACCAGCGACAAAGCGACGATAGGGATTTGCAAACTCTAATTACACAACTAACTCAAATTGACATTAATACTGATCAAGATCGCAAACGTTTACGTGATGCAGCACAAATTGCAAACCGAGCCTTGCAAGAGTACAACAAAACACAATATGATAAAAGACACAAAAAGCCGACTCGATATCAAAAGGGGGACCTAGTCTTAATAAAAATCTTGCAATTGCAACCGGGCAAAAATCAAAAGCTGCTCCCTAAATACAGAGGTCCTTACCAGATTAAGGAGGTATTAAAGAAAAATCGATTCGTTGTCACTGATGTACCGGGTTTTAACGTAACACAGAAAGCGCTGAACACGATTTTATCCTCTGACAAAATCAAACCGTGGATAAAAATAGGGGATAAGTAAAACTACAGAAGTGAGGAAAAAAAAACCTTTTGTTATTTCGTTACACATGTATATTTATCATTTAATTTTCGTTGTTTAGTAATATTTAGCTATTTGTAAGTATCCTAGTCTTAAGTATCAAACCAAGACTGAGTATTTTTTTTTGTTTTATGTTACTGCGCATATTTTATTTTAAGTTTACCAAATCAATTTCCGTTGTTCGAGGACGAACGTACCGCCAGGATGGCCGAACTGTAAGCACCAGACAGAAACCCCCATCTAACGGGGAAACTAGCTAAATTCCGCGACTAATGAGATCGCGAAATATTGGCGGAAGGGGGGAGAGGCATTCGACAAAGGACCGTCGCGTCGTGAGAGATATACGTGCGAGAGAATAGAGTCTGTTAAGTGCGAACGAGGGAACGATTCGTCTAACGATAGATACGGATTTTGTACGGGAAGAACCGTAAATGTATAAAAAGGAACTTATACAAAAAAATAGTGTTGTGTCACACTTTATTTCGTTATACCTGAGAACAAACGCTTGTCGAAGGAATGTACAAGGAGTGAAAATAAAATATAAGGATTTCCTACCACGTGTCGGCAGAAGTTCTTACAAATTGATCTTTACGCTTTTGCGCAGTTCACCTGAGGAAACCCCTATAATGCGAAGCACTGGCTAACCGCGCAGCGAACGCTGTTTATGATACTTCTCCTCGGTCGTACCGAGTTTTTCTATCTCGAGTTTCTGTTACTACGCAGTTGAGCACGACGATAGTTTCAAGGAGGGGTAATAAACTAAAGAAAAGAATAGAGAAATGAAAGAGAAGCTAAAGGAAAGGAAAGACAAAAATAGAATAAGTATAAGCTTAAACTCTTCCCTATGCATTTCCCAGATGAAGAAGACCCTCACAACCCGAAGGCTTGATGGGAAAGCACAGAGTCGAGAAGAAAATTGAAATAGTGTAAAAGTGATTTATCCCCCTAACGCTCCTTACATAAGGAGACCCCTATAACCCGAAGGCTTAATAAGGGAACGTGAGGTGGACAAATTTGCAAAATTTTCCGGACGTGACACCAACAAGAATCACCACAGCTACCACCCCTTCACGGGACCAACGCGAGTTCTGGGACACCCTGTATACGTTATATGCCATGTTTAAAATTATGATATCTTTCTGTAAACAACTACACTAGTAATCTTACCTGTAAGTGAAGTTCGATCGCAATTATATGAAGAGCCTCGTTCGAAGAGATTACTTTACCTCCCAAAAAAAAAAAATATGTATATATATATTTATATACATACATATATTTATCCCTAATCACCGTTTTTTCCCACACAATTCTAAAGATATGAAGATCGGCATAGAGAAAAGGCAACTCTACCAAAAACTTTTTTGACTCTGAACGTTGTGACCTCTAACGGACAAAGAAGGAGCTACACTAGTAATCTCTTCGAACGAGGCTCTTCATATAATTGCCATCGAACTTCATTTACAGGTAAGTTCGTTTGATCGTTCAATAAATCTTGTTTTACTATTCATTGTAAGAATAATAAAGCAGAATTTATACAGTCAGAAGGATACAGGATCAGTCAAGGATACAGTTGCTGATCAAAATCATATAATAAATTTATAATGATAAAAATATATTCGAAAAAAATATTTAATATGAAATTTCAATAATTATAATTACCTAAATATTAAACGTATTAATATAATTCCAATATTCATTGACGCCATAAACATAAATCGCCACATTCAGCGTCGGTTCAGCCTAACGATAAGTACGTATGAACTCATACAATTTATCACTGGAGATACGAGTACCTATATATTTACGAGATATTTTCAATTTGTTTATATGATAATATCAGATACTGCAATCTGATCTTTAAAGTATTTTTGATCAGATAGTTAATGTTTTTTTCGAAAGGAGTTAATTATGAATTTTGTTAAAGAATTTTGAGATAAATTATGTATGTACAGGAGAGTCGTCTAAGATATACATATTGATATTATATTTTTAATTTGCCAGTCATTGTTGTTTACATGATAATAACAAATATTATAGCCTGATCTTTAATACACTTATCAATAGACAATTAATTTTTTGTTCAAAGTTAAACAATTATAGACCCTGAGATAAAATCGAATTATTTCAGTAAAATACTGTGAATAGTTACTTTGACAATAAAATTGCAAATAATTTTTACATAATTTACATATCATTGTAATCACTATTTGTGGTAGGTCAGAACAAATTAAGAATTTTATAATTAAAAGTTGCTGATCAATTATTTCAACTGATAAGTAATTTACTAATTAATCTACATATACTAACAAAAAACAACACAAAATAAAAATTAAATGAGTTTGACCTGTGGGTCTTGGGTTCGTCATTACTGATTTAAAACATACAGTGATAGGCAAAAGTGAGTAGACACTGATCAAAATAGAATACCTCGGTTAAAATTAGACTAAATAAATTGAGGTTTTTTGAAAACCTATAAAAATTAATTCACTAAAATATGTATTTTCATCGTTTTAAAAAATTACAATTTGTTAAAATCGTGAAAAAAAAATAGTGAATGGTAATTTTTCAACTTTTTTATGTGAGTCTATAATGAAAATTTAAAATATGTCTTTCATAGATTCAAATAAGTTATGTGTATGCTAAAAATTTCATCGAGATCGGTCAACGCATTTAAAAGTTATAAGTAATTAAAATTTCCGAAAATCGCGACTTTTCGTCTAAGAACGGAACTAGTATATGTGCTATTTACATCAGTGGAACATATTTACGTGATATTTTAAGTTCAACACTCATTAATTTATTTATATAACATTTTATTTTATTTTTTTATTTTTATTTTACAATCTTTGACTGTTAGCCTCCCTCAAGGGCCGAAACGGTGAGTATGTTATGGCTAACACCTATTATCAAAGATTGAAAAATATAAAAAGAAAAAAAGAAAGTAAATATATTAATGTCTTTAAGGGGGTAGACACGTCACGTGACCTCTCCGATTCGGGACGTCGGTATTACAGCAGTTTTTTCGTTGGGCCTGGTGGAGCCACTTGCGTGGTCTGGTATAAACTTGAAAGGTTTAATTCTCAGCTAGCGTGCGCGCAACACGATCTAGGAGGGCAACAGCGCCTCAAGTATTTTTACAAACACATTCAAACACTCATCTCGCCAGAGGCATCGCGATGATCTGCCTGAAGAACGAAAGCGAAACATTGGCGCGTGGTTAGAGTGAGATGTAGGGTGATCATGCTATCCTTCTTTCAACCTAAATGATAGAATTGTCCCGCTCCGATAAATTCTGACTGTCTGAACGCGTGGATTTTATATAGCGCACCGTAGCACCCCTCGCTGCTGAAAAATATATGCCTACTCTGAAGAACCGAAGGAACGTGCAATCTGAGAAATTTGTTAGAAAAAGTTATTAACTCTTTAAATAAATGTTTTTTAATTAATAAAAATATACAGGATACGTCATGCAATTTCTGACGGGTTATATCTTCAATTTGATAAGAGATAAGAAAAGCTGTTTATGTAAAAGTTCAATGGTATGATAATGTCTATTTTTCTGTGATTTCATTTTTTCCGTGAATGCAACGATGCACTCAAAAAATGCAAATCCACTTTTTATTTAAATGGAATTGGATTTTTTTTTTTCTTGTGTCAACTCCTTGAAACATTCTGCATAAAAAAGTACTAAGGTACTATTAGAACTAATAAATGGAGGGACCTCGCGTCTACATACACAGTAAAAGCTGAATATATGCAACAGAGATTGGGAACCAGACGTTGCATTGACATATCCAGCCGAGATGTCGAATCTCGAATTAGATGGAACGACCAACCAAGCGTGAACGTAGAAAGGGACAGATAGTGGAGGAGAGAGAAAAAGAGGTCTAATGATCAAAGGAAAGAGCCGAAACGTATCGGTGTGATTAATACTAATTCAATTATAAAACTTTTTTCTTTTTGACTTTTTTTTACTGAAACTTTTACTAGCGCATTGGTGAAACTTTTCTGATTAAAATGATACCAAACACAATATATTCCCAAAGACGAGTTCCACCATTATCTGGATACTACAGAGCAAGTTACGTGACAAATTTAGTTCAGCTAGTAGTTATAAGGCTGCTGATTTGGAATCGTAGTCAGAATCAAGCGTTAGCTTGATTACGTCACTCGAACTGTGCTGCGAAGGCAAGCAAAAAAGGCAATATCGCCCGAACGCTGAGTGAGACGCACTACAGTCATGCTGTCCTTCTCTCATTCTGAATGTTGAGATTGTCCCTTTTCGCTAAGTTTTGACTGCGGCCCGCCTGTATTTTACACAGCGCCCCGTAACCTCGCCCCATTCAAACTACATCGTGTTTGGTATCATTTTAATCAGAAAAATTTCACGAATGCGCTAGTAAAAGTTTCAGTAAAAAAAAGTCAAAAATAAAAAAGTTTTATAATTGAATTAGTATTAGTCACACCGACACGTTTCGGCTTTTTCCTTTGGTCATTAGACCTCTCTCTCTCTCCTCCACTGTCTGTCCCTTTCTACGTTCATGCTTGGCTGGTCGTCGCATCTAATTCGAGATTCGACACCTCGCTTGGATAAATGCAACCACTGGGTCCCAATCTTGGTTGCATTTATCCAGGTTTTACTGTAGATCGTCATTTCGAGCATGTCCGTGACGCGAACCCGTAAGATTTTCCCCTACCGAAAATCGCACAACGCGCCAATAGAAGTTTTCACTTCAAAAATAAAATTTATTTACTAGGCAATAAAACACTACAATTGATTAATGTTCATTTGCATGAATAAATCTGTATTTATTGAATTTTATCATTGTCCGCATTCTATAAATTGTAGATCGACTTATGAACAGACCTGATAGTTAATCTTTTTCCAAGAAGAAGTTTATCTGCAATTGTATATTTGAGATATTTATGATTTCAATCAGTCATTACGATTTTTCAAACATTCATTGAGTTGGCGCTTTGATAGTCATCATCATGTTTACATAAACTGTAATGTCCACAAAATATCAGTACGACAATCAAAATACTAACACCAGAAAACATGAGAAAATAGTAGCTGAATTTACTTTCTATGAAACATTTTATAACATTGTATAAAAGTTCCGAAGATCTTGTACTTTTCCTGCCACTATTTGGTGACTTCTGATTGGTATTCATATACGTGATGTTAAAAGGAAAAATCAAGGCATGATTTAAGTAATCGGTCTTCTTACAGTTAGTTGTACTTGTTGCTCTCCAAAATGGTATCGACTTTGAAAGTTCTACATTAGCAAATGGAAATAATAATAAAACTATGGAGAAAAATATAAGCTATTAATTAATAAATGTTTACATATTATAATATGTATTAAAAATGAAAAAGCATCCAACCTATTTAAAAAATAGGCTACTCACTTCACTGTTTATCAGACTTTACATGAAATCATATTTTATTAATCACAGTTAAGGAAGCAGATATTTAGTAATAGCTAAAAGGGTTCATTAATTTTAATGAGTTTTAAATATGTTGTTGCGGACAATATTTTAAACAGTTTAACATAATTATCGCTCGGCCTTAGTTTTCGAATTTTTTGCAAAAATATTCGATACTTTACACGTGTGCAAGATTTATATTATTACTAGCATCCCCGCTGCGGCTTCGCACAGTCTCACAAATAAAAACTTCGAGAATTTGAAGTAATAATTGTTATATTATTTTTTGGTGATCAATCTCTAGTATTTCAGAAAAGTATTGCTGCCTGCAGAAACAGTAGAAAAGCGGTGATCCCATACTAACGCGTACGTTGTCACGATCGCACACTCAAAAACTAAGGTCGAGCGGCGGTTATATGTATAGTAAAAAGTTGTTCAAAATGTTGATTTCTACACCATATTTAAAAATCATCGAAATCGGAGGTGCGGTCCGTAATCTAAATAATTATCTTCACCCCTGAATCTAGAAATCCTGAATTATGTTTTTAATCATTTGTATGGGTGACCTTCGTAAGCAAAAACTAAGTCCGATTTGTGTAATCTGTGTAAATAGATTTTAACCCTTTTTACACTCTTAAGGGTCCAATTTCTAAAAATCCCTTCTTCGTAGGTGCTTACGTCATGAGAGGAATACACTACTCGAATTTCATGTTTCTAGGTTCAGGGGTTCGGGCTGGGCGTTGATGAATCAGTCAGGACATTTGTCCTTCTTGTCCGGTTAAACTTCGACACCTCCGGTGTGTATATGCATTGTTTTGATTCAATCTCTCTGGCTTTTCGCCAACTTTTATCAATTTTAACAAGTAATTATAATTCAAACTATATCGTGTTTGCTATCATTTTCAATCAGAAAAATCTCACCAATGCGCTAGTAAAAGTTTCATTAAAAAAAAAATAAAAAATAAAAAAGTTTTATAATTGAATTGGTATTAGTCACACCGATACATTTCGGCTCTTTCCTTTGATCATTGGACCTCTCCCTCTCCTCCACTGTCTGTCCCTTTCTACGTTCACGCTTGGCTAGCGTCGCGTGAAACCCGAGATTCGACACCTGAACTGGATATATGCAATGTTTGGGTCCCAATTTCTCTTGCATATATCCAGGATTTACTGTACACGCCCAGAAACCTTCGCGGGCGTTCGCACAACAACTCACCAAAGTTTCATCGCAATCGGATGAATGGTGTAGGAACGCATACGGGACAAACAAAGAAACATTCATTTATTTATATATAGATTTCATTAAAATCCGTTTAGCCGTTTAAACGTGAAAGAGGAACAAACAATCAGTATTTTCACTTTTATATATTAGTAAGGAGTAGGGATATCATGCAAACTTTGCGAGTCCTCTTTTGGGTAGCCACGAACGTACAGTCACTTGACGGTTTGGAGCGGTAGTTAGGGAGTAGCGGGCATAGGCTTAGAGCGCCGAACGCTCAACATATTCTTACGTACTTTTACGCGGATGTAATATCATTTTTATTAAAATAATATAGCCTATGTCACTTCAGAGAAGGCAAAAAAGCCACTGTTAAAATTTGGTATCAATCGGATAAGTAGTTTTTGAAATTTTTCTGTACATACAAACAAACGCTGTCTCTTTATATAATAGTATGATATGATGATATGATGAGTTAAATATAGGATGTATCACAAACGTTGAAAATATCACATATGATATTTAGTATATCTTTGTGAATATCTCGGAAACCAATGCCGAGTGATCTATGGAGGGTCCTCTTGGACACCTGTTCTTGGACCATGTTCTTACGTGGCAAAATTGAATTTAAAATTCGACCAAGTACACATGTACTCGGTTATCCCCTACTTGGACGCGTTCAGTACAGATGTCAACGGAATATCAACTCAATTTTGTATACGCCAATATCGATGTCGCATCGGTACGTTTTGATAAATAATATTTTTGGCACTTAACTGATCTCGAAATTAGTGAATAATTTAATAAAGGTCATACCTAACAAGAATGTTTTTTCCACTATCTTGTATTCTTACACCACGGTAAACTTGTTAATGGAGATGGATATTGTTCATTTTCATGAATTAATATTTATCAATTTGTAATACATTGTAACATCTTTTAAATTAAATTTAGCTCTTTTATTTATTAACCGAACCAATACGCCGAGTGACAGTACGAGTGCAGAAATTACATTTCGAAATATTTCAAAAAAGCGCTTTTGTTTTCGGGTGTTATTTAAATTTAAATAAACGTCCACATATGCTTGACCATTGTTACATTTTTTTTATTTTTCATAAACTTGCCATAATTAAAACAAAACCATAGGGCTTGCAGTATTTTTTAATTCAACGGTTCAATTTCTTTACTTCTGAAAATCTTGCCATCGTTGACGGGTACAAAGTGTTCCATGTTGAATTAAAGAATTGCGGACAGGCGACAACGTATGAAGTTCTTTGTTGTAACTCCTTCGTTGTGAATTGTGACAATTCAGCTAGTAATTCCGAAGTCGATAAAGTATCAAAAGTGTTGTTTATCACAGCATGCTATATCAGCGCGATACCCGTGTATAAAGAGATAAGAGTTGTTGATACTCCGTCAACATCCGTATTGAACGCGTTTCGGCACGGGAGAGCCGAGTACGTATGAATTTAATCAAACTTCAAACGCGACTTTTTCGAAAACAAAGCACATCAGTATAACTACTTACCTATGTAAGGGTTTAAATACCAATTGCCACGTTTATTGTTCTAAAATTCCGAAATTCAAAAATTCTGAAACATTATAGCTAATATCCATATCCAAAAGGTTGTGTATGGTATACGTTATGACACGTTGTGACCTTTATTAGTTCAACTATTAATTTCGATATCAATAAAATGCCAAAAATATTATTTTGCCACAATTTTAATTTAATTTTGTATTCCATATTACAAGATTTTCATTATACAAATTTTTCACTGTCCCATGAAACTCTTTCGTTTAAATATTACACAGTTAACTTTAGCTTAATATTCTTGTACATGTTGCGTAAGTTTGGATCACGATTGACCCAGGCTCTGCTGTTCAAAGGTTAAAACGCCCCTGAATTATTCTCGCTATCTATGTTCCCACTATTTTGATACTTTCAACTTAACTTAATCTATATAAATACCAGTTAGAAGCCAGGAAATAGTGACGGGAAGAGTACAAGGTCTTCGTAACATTTTCATGATATAAAAAAGTTTATAAAAAGTTTGTAGCAGTCGAGAAAACAAACGGTGTTTCGTCTCGAGATCGTCTGTTAGACTCGTCAGTGGGGCTGACAACAGACGATCCCTGCCCCACACACCTATCATACCGCGGTTCGAAACTTGTATATATTGCATGCCGGGCGAGCGCTTGTGAGAACACGGTTCCTCTCGCCGCCACCTAACGCTCCTGGCCCGAACTCAAGGCGTCCGGGGAGACGAAACCCCCTTCACTAAACACGATTGCGACAAGTTAATTTAGCTATTATGATTTTTCGGGTTTCCAAGGTGTTGGTAATTTGATTGCCGTACTGACATATAGTAAACATTACAATTTATGTAAACATCATGATAACAGTCAAAGCATCTTCACTGCAGGGGACAGCCAAGTAGATGTGCACTTAATCAAATTTCTATCGCAATTTTTCTCGAAAACGAAATCTCAACCGGAAAGATGTTAATCTTTTTTTCTTATTTATTTTTATGTGCAGAATGTTCTATTTGAGGTGAATACGTTTGTGATGATTATATTTCTACAAAATATAGTGACAGTTAATTCTGTATAACATTTAAAGTTTTATATTTACATTCTTATGGGGAGAAGTTCCTATAAACGGTTTAATTTTGTATCAAGTTTTAGGAATATGTTACAAAGAAACCAATGCGCTAATACTGTCGGAACGTTAAGGGTACTTTATTTAACATTATAACAAACAAAAAAAATTGTTACAACGGTAAAATTATGATAACTATAAGAGAAATAGACCAATATCACAAATAAGTTTTTTATCGACGTGTAAAACAGCGCCGGTTGTAGCATCCCTGGTAGTTATCTAAAAGCGCTCAACAAAGTTCTTTTTCAATATATCTGACCATTGTAAGAATATGAATCTAAAATGGTGCAAAAAAATTGCATATTTAAGAAATAACGGCACTTCAAACAAAAAAGTGTGATTTTCGCACAAAAGGGTATAGTCGGATAAGATGGTCAAAAGTGGCCCCAAACCAAATTCGACTTGCTATGAACCATTCGATAGGTGATAAAAAAAAACGGTAATTATTTAGAAGTTGGCCCTCCTCACCGATTTTCGTGACCTTGAAATATGTTGTCAAGGTCATCATTCTGAACAACTTTTCCCTATACATGTTACCGCTGCTCGACCATAGTTTCCGAGATATTTGCAAAAATCTTTAGTTAAACTTAAATTACGAGTACACTGTATTCCGGGAAAAATGGAGACTGAATGGTGATTGAAAAAGTGATTGAACTGGTTTGAGGTTAGGGTTAGGGTTAGGGTTAGGGTTTTGTTTTTGATATTTTCACGGAATAATTACTCTTTCTTTCACCTTTTATATATTGTATACCTATTATTCAGTTTGTGTTTTGTCAGAAATCGGAAACGTTTCGCCCATCATGTCGAAAAATGCCATTATACGCTTATTAACATCATGTTGACGTCGGAATAAAAACTAAGCTATATATCCCACGTAATGAGACGTACGAGTTCCATAACGGGGAATATTAGATCCCGTATCACACCATGTATGCTCTAAACCTAAACCTAACCTAAACCTAACCTAAACCTAATCTAACCTAACCCTAACCCTAATCCTAACCTCAAACCACTTCAATCACTCTTTCAATCACTATTCAGTCTCCATTTTTCCCGGAATACAGTGTACTGGTGACATAAGTATAACTGCAGTTTTTTACGAATATCTCGGAAACTAAGGCCGGGTGGCGGTAACATGTATAGGGAAAAGTTGTTCCGAATGATGACCTTGACAACATATTTCAAGGTCACGAAAATCGGTGAGGAGGGCCAACTTCTAAATAATTACCAAAAAAACTAGTCTGTGCCAAGTTTGAACCTTGTATCTCATCTGGAAGATGGTTACGGGTAAAAATGTGTCGCGAGGTTTTTGGTCAATTTCTCGTATTTAATGACATTCGAAAATTCTGAAAAAAATCAGAGACATTTCTATTTGTGAGGCACATATTACAGAATTTTTTCAGATTTTTAGATTGAAAATTGAAGCTGTCAAAAATCAAAAACGTCAAAAAATGCTGAGAAATTGCGATTTTGTATTGAAGGAGATGAGGTTCTACGATCATATTTTTTTTATAAGTGTATATTATTGATACTATCATCCTCAATTTTTTTCAGATATTTTGGTAAGGTGCGCCATAGTTAAAAAAATTAAAAACCGATTTTTTGGCTGTTTTTTGCGTGGTACAGTTACTTATTCGGCGAATTTTCGTCTGTTATTTATCAAATACACGGTATATACACTGTTCAATGTTTTTACATGCAGTGGAATAGAATAGGAATTAAACTAAATAAACCTAATTGATAAAAGTACGTTACGTCTGTTATATTTCAAAAGATTAAAAGTATTTTTAACGGTGTCGGTGGTCCAGCGGTGAAGCGTCTGACTGCTAAAACTCTGGAAGCTTCTTTTCGTAGGTTCAAGTCCGCTCAGACTCAATCTTTTTTTTTTGAAACTTGGCACAGACTAGTTTCTTTTTATCACCTATCGAATGGTTCATAGCAAGTTGAATTTGGTTTGGAGGCACTTTTGACCATCTTATCCGGCTATACTTTTTGTACTTTATTTGTTTTAAAAAAAATGGTTCAAATTAATAATTTGGTTAAACCTTTAGGTTCATGTTCTTAGGAATCTTATAAGCTAAAATTGTGCAAAATTTGAAGTTGATTGGTCAAATAGTTTTGAAGTTATCACCGGCGCCAATTTTGAAAACAAGGTTTCGAGAAAAATACGTTTAACGTTGCTCGGTAAGTGTGCTTCGCGCTGATTTATCGGGCCATAGTATCGATACAAAGTTGAATTTTGGTTTATTTTGAGAATACATTTTTGAAATGTTTTAAAAGTGATTTATGAGAAAAAAATTTGTTCGATTTTTCGATTGTTTTATAGGGTCTTCTCCCCTTAAGTTAAATAGTTTATAGAAACTATTGCATATTGTATATTGCATTTGAAAGCGATAAATGCAGACCTAGTACAGTAAATCCTCTTACATTGTCCCTATATTGCTCTACCCACATTGCCCGTCGGTATCTTCCTACGCCTATCGAATCAGTCACGCAACAGGGACATGGCTTCTTTGATGAGAATTCAGAGCTCGGTAGTTTATAATAAAGCAATATAATTTTATTAATTTTACTTTCTTTATTGACAAATTTGGATCATATTTACTTATTTTATATATAAATTCATATGTACAAATTTTTTTTGTCCATATAATCCAAATTATTTTAAGCTTGATCTCATTTTAATCAAAAAACTTGTACTAATATGTTAAAAAAGTTTGCATCCAGAAAAATTAAAAAATAAAAAAGTTTAACTGTTGTTTTTGTTATAGCATTGTTGTTGCATTTGTGTTAGCATATCGATAAGCTGGCATTTAAATTTTTCGGCTGTTACGGCTCTCATTCTTTCCTTCTCTTTTACGACTTGTCGCCAGCGATCAGAAGCAGCCGTGAGACTCGAGAAATAGTGTCTTCTCTATCCATATTGTCTACTTTCGCTTCTTAGCTTAGGGATAATGTGGGAGGATTTACTGTATTCGTAGTTACATGGTTCAATTCAAATGGAACTGCCCGTATAGAATCGCCTGTATCGAAGCTTGACAAATTTTCAACTCCTACAGTTCTTTCGGTGGCAGTATAACGAGAGTCTGCTGTATAGGGAAAAGTTATTTAGAATCATGCCCGCCGTCCCTCAACATATTTCAAGGTTATTGAAATCAGTAAGGTAGTGAGAATGCCCTTGTGGAAAGATTTATAAAATATTCTACATAAGGTATTAAAACATTATTAAATAACAGATAGCCCAACAACAAATTTTTATTTTCTTTAATACTACTCTATAACCTTGAAGAACCCGTACCTTGAATTTAATACAATTTCTTTTTATGTTCAAATAATAAAAAAAATTTGCTCATATCCTTTTTCTGATTACTTAGTTATTTAAAATATATTTTAATTATTTATTTATAAGTACCAGTGCGTTTGGTACGAGTTGGAATACGTGATCAATTTATTTATAATTAACAATTTATCAATTGTAGTAAATGCAACATATATTATACATAAAATTAATGTAGAATATTCTCCAACAATATTGTTTTTAGAAATATATAGAGATGCAAAGTAGAACTATATTGTGAATTCATAATTAGCTGAAGTAAATTGGTTACAAATTATATAAAGTATATCTGATTTTATAGAATATTTATAGTTCGCTAATAAAAGTTCTAATAATATAGTTTTATATATAGAATAATTTAATATAGTTCGAATAAAATAGTAAATAATTTGAAAATCTTTTATATATATTTCTCATTGCTTATTTAATTTATATTTTTATAATTAGACATCATTTATATTAATGAAAGAGAAATTGCTAAGGTACGATTTAGACAACGCTCTCTTAATAATATTTATACCAAAATATTTTCACTAATAAACAATTTCATTGACAAATGTAAATTTCTTATTCAACTAATTAGTCTTTAGTTTGAATATTAATTAACAATATTTGAGACATATAGTTCAAAACATGATTAATAAATTTTTAACAAGTTAATAAAACAATATAATAAGCATAACAATATTAAAATCGACATCATAAATTTTTATTTCAAAATTTTACTATAATTTTGAAATACAATAAATTGAAAAATAAATAAAATTAAAAAATTAAAATAATACATACGTATTTTCGGAACTGCACAAAAGTTATAATGTACAGCCTTCAAAAATCATCGGCTCACAATGAATTGATGAACCGTGGATTTTGTTACGACTGTTTGATCTCACGTTTGAATGATAACTGCGACTAAAAAACGATTCCCGTTCTTTTTTGTTAGGAGTCTGACCTTATCATCAGAAGCTTAAATAGTTGGTAGCTACGATCTGTTGCTGTATTATGAAAGAGGAATCACATTAATATCGTAACAAACTGTAATTAATTGTTCCTTGTAATACAAAGGACATATTATAGAAGGACGAATTGTACAATCAGTTAGAGAATGATTTTACATACAGTGTTGTGGACTAACTTTAAAATTCCTCGTCATATTACTACAAATAAAGAAACAAAGGACGTTTAGATACGTAATTAGTTTATGGATGATTTAAATGAGAAACACTGGCATAGCTAAAATTTTTTCCCGCGATGGGCCAGGTAAAGAGTTTAATATTTTGCATTTTACAAGATTTAATGAGAGAATCTTACAATATTAGAATTGGAGAGCTTAAGAATTTTACAATTTCATAATTTTGGATTCTTAGAATATTAAATCTTGGAATCTTGAAAGTTTGAAAATTTAGAACCTTAAAATCTTATTGTTAGAATAGTGAGGCGGCAGTTCACACGGGAGAGAGGAGTACACCAATGATGGCAATCGTAAAATATTTTGATGACCTTCATTTTAAAAACACCAAGAGGGAGACGGATTAAACCGACCTGTTAGGAATTATTAAAATAGTATTATTACTTTTCTCACCTAAGAAATTTCCAAATTATTTATCCTCACTTATACTTTCAAGATTAATACCGAAGAAGTGATTTTGGTTTAATAGAGATATGTATTTAAGAACAGGCTTTAGAAATGAATTATTATGTATGAAGGTACAGTGGCTCGGAAAAGTATTCGGACACTCTTTAAAACAGAATACCTCATTTGAAATTGGACTAAATGACTTGAGGTTTTTTGAGAAGTTATACAAATTAATTTACTAAGATATGTGCTTTTGTCGTTTTAAAAAATTACAATTTTTTCAACTTTTTTTTGTGAGCTTATAATGAAAATTTAAAATATGTCTTTCGTAAATTGAAATAAGTTATGTGCGCTATCAATGCACTTTGAAATTATAAGTAATTCAAATTTCCGAAAATCGCAACTTTTCACCTAAGAACGTGACTAGTTCCGTTATTAATTTGTATAACTTCTCAAAAAACCTCAAGTCATTTGGTCCAATTTTAAATGAGGAATTCTGTTTTAAAGAGTGTCCGAATACTTTTCCGAGCTATTGTATATATTGATGGTTTTGAATACTCTGAAAAAAATTACCTTGAAAAGAATAACCTTATCGTTACATATGCCCCTTAAAGTAGTATAATTTTGTCCTGAAAACTTCTTCCATTAAATTATAAATGATGCAATAATTATGTAAATTACAAAATTAAATTATAAATAATGGAAATATTTAGGTGTTCCTATTTAAATGGCTCATAATAGAATTAAATAAGGCTATAAGTGTCAAAATTAAATTTCTGAAGATAACAATTTTTTGTTTACCAAAATATTGTGTTCTTTTTTTCATTTATAAGAAATGTTATCAACTATAACAAGACTTTCATAAATAAACTTCCATTTTATGAAAAAAAAAAATTCTTTTTAAAATAGCACTTGTAGCCTTTTTTATTTCCACCTTTAATTACATTTTTTTTGTAAAGTATAAACAAGATGCCAAATGAAACCGAACTGTTTCTTTAAAAGGAGTGTATATGATACATAGCTTGTAACTGGAAATAACAAAAAATATCAATAGTGTGGCAGCATATGTCCGCACGATCGGCGGATCTCGTGACTGATCATAACCGAAAGGGGAAAGTCGTCGTTGATCTCACGCCATGCGTTCAACGTGCGATTATAATGCGTTTTTTTTCTGTTATTACATTTGTATTTTTCCTTTTATAAATATATTATATATACATAATCTAAATTCGATGTGTAAGTTTTATCTACGCAAACCCACAAATATAAACTTTAAAATATATTCATTTTTAAATTCTTTAATTCATGATGCTAATTCAGTATATATAATACCTGGATTTTGTTTGATAAAAATTTTGCATATTTAATTTATTTCATTGAGGTCGACTTAAACGCTGTTAATCTTGTTGATCTTTTGAGTACATATGCACCGTTCATTTGCCAAATCGCTTAACTCCAAAAAACAAAAAGTGGAGGAATTGATAAAGTATAAAAGATTAAGCATTAATCAAGTACATTAGTACTGAAATTTTAATAACTTTGGTCTGTAAACGATTTATATATTTTGAACTGTAGACCTTTCTATATGGAAATAAAATAATTTTTAACAAAAAATACAACCGATTTCGAAATGCACTAAAAAGTATGAAATAATTTCTACTTCATTTATACAAATACCCAACAGCTATTAATAAAACCTATTTACTCGTTAAATAGTATACTAAATACATTTCAACCTTTTCGGAGGCGGCGCAAAATTAAAAACTTTTCTTCTACTAGGAAGATTCTAGTTCAGACGTCGGCAACCTATCAAATCATTATTGGCAGCATCGTATATTCGGGTATTGTAATGAGTCCCTCGTTACCTAGGGTCCGTTCTGTTTCACGCTTGAAGCGCATAGACTGCATAGAGAACCGTTCCGCTTCATTCAATGCACGCATCAGAGCGCACAGAATTCCCCAGATTCCCACCACTTCTCGCGCATTAACTGTGCATCAGTTACCGCAGCTCAGACCTGAAGCGTTTGATGCGTAGTGGATGCTTCCGCGGAACATTTAAAAAAGGTTTCTTCTTGCAAGAAGATGGACAGAAGATTAATTGAATTTCCAGTTATTTTTTCGGTAAAAACAATCTCTCCTTGCGTTTCGCCCACTATTAATACTAAATAAATTAATTCCAAATCAACATTTACAAAAATATCTTTCAATTCATCTTCGCGGTCACTGATATCAGTAGTATCACTCAAATCAATACAATTGTTCAATTCTTCTTTTTCAATGTTTTTATTTAACAAAAATAACATTAATGCAGATAACGTTTCGTCACCTATGTAAGTAGCCATTTTTTATTCGCATCAAATGTATAGAAAAGTGTTCCGTTTCCAAGCGCGCATCATCACGCATCATGCGCATTAACGATACGGAACGATATCAATGCGCGCATCACATTGAATGCGATCCATGCGCTTAATGCGTGAAACGGAACGAACCCCTAGTAGCCAAGGACAATAGTTACACCGCTCGCAGTATCTATAGCAGGCACGTTCACCTGAGTGCACCTTACGGGCACCTGAGTGCAGTCGAACTTGCGACGGGCGTATCTATCTACACTGCTGCGATTGTCAATCAGTAATGGGAGGCATCATCGCGACAATAGGCCCACCAGCACATTTTATGAAGGACATACGATATCACGTGATACCTTAAAGTAAAGTTTACACGGGAATCCTGAACGTTCTTTGTCCTATACATGATGCTTTCATGTAGACACATTGGAGTTGTAAATTGGATTAACAAGGAGAAGACAAGTACTTCGGATCTCAGATTTAGTTGAAACTTCGTACACTTATAGATCTTGTTCCCCTGTTTACGAATATATACCATTATAGGCGTAGATACTCAATAGTTTTTTAGATATTTATATTTGTAGTTTCATTATAAGGAGAACTACAGATTTGGTGAAACGTTCCGACAAGAAGCGAACTGGCGAAGTGGCAACGTACCTGATACGTACTCAGAAGGCACGGGTTCGAATCCCTTCGTTGTATGTAATTTTTTTTTTCGATTTATTTACTGCAATTAATTGGATTTCAAATATATATGTAATGATACTATTCATGACAAACAAGAAATAAAAATTGTGTGCAAAATTAATATAATAAATAATTAAATCAAAGCATACCTCGTTGAATGTGCCTGAAAACAAAACATATAATAACGAAAACATTTCCACATCTAATAAATGTAGTTTTATTGCACGCACATCTGCTCGTTTTGTTGTTAATGTCCTTCCTAAAGTGTGCTTTGATTTAATTATTTATTATATTACTTTTGCACACAATTTTTATTTCTTGTTTGTCATAAATAGTATCATTGCAGTAACTAACTTTAATTGTTAATATCTTTTAAACAATCAGCCGTCTGCCCCCAAAAGGGGGTATAGGCGTGTTCAGGGCGACGAGCTCTACAAGGTGGCAAAGTTTCATTAATAAGTGAGCGTAACACTTGGGTAGTTCCCCTCGTGAGTACGTATCAGATACGTTGCCACTTCGCCAGTTCGCTTCTTGTCGGAACCTTTCACTAAATCTATATTTCTCTGTATAATGAAACTTCAAATATAAATATCTAAAAAACTATTGAGTATCTACGCCTATAATGGTATATATTCGTAAACAGGGGAACAAGATCTATAAGTGTACGAAGTTTCAACTAAATCTGAGATCCGAAGTGCTTGCCTTCTCCTTGTAAGATGTGAAAGATACCTATTCAGGTGCGTGATCTCGATAAACTTTGGGAAATACCTCACTATGTACTACACCCAACGACTCACCCGAAACGAAAACGTACCTCGAGCTCGTAGCAGTGGAAGTATAGGCATTGGTAGGCGACCGAGCCCGATTACTATTTACTGAAGATCTCTGGTCTAGACGCACACATTTGTCATTTTTATAAGAAATTTTTTCTGCGTAAGAACGTTGCGTGTAATCGAAAGCGGCGAACACATACGATTCGACATATGCATCAGATGCATGTAGGAAATTCCACGTTAAAAAGATTAAACTATTGCTATTCATTGTATTAGTATGAATAAGTCAGATGCATATAGGAAATTCCACATTAAGCATAATATTTGTCCGATAGACTGCAGAATTTTGCCTTATACACTGAAGATTTTTGAAAAATGAATGGCGATATTTGTAATTTTTCACGTTTATGTATTGTTTTATTTGTACACTCACGATCAAATCTGCCTTCCCACGGAAAAGTGGTGGTGTCCTGGGTTCTCGCCCTTCCCCGTAGACGTCCCCGGAGAGAATGACAATGTAGATAAGAGGAATAATTGGAGTCAGGTTGTGCATAAACGTTTACGCGAAAATATTTAGATTGATATTTATTACTCATATTTCGCAGTTGTATGTATATTAAATCTTATAATATACAGGGTGTCCCAGAACTGGGGGCGAAAACGGAGCCGAAAAGGGATGATTGGTGAGGTCATACTAAACAACTTTTTCCTTTGCCAAAATGTTGATGAAGGCTTTGTTTTCGAGTTATTAACGAAAATCACTGGCCAATCAGAGCGCGCCGTTAGCGCGGACCGAACCACGAGAGTGTTGGGTATGCTCCACGCGGTCGTAATCAAGTGCATCGGCACTATAGAAAAGAATAACAGCATCGAATTATTGATTGCTCATGAACAACGAATAAAGTAATGAATGGTTGTTCATGTAGAATGAATAAATCGAATTGATCCAACACTTTTATTAGTTGTACGATAGGAATTTAAAAAAAAATACTTTGTAATCATTTTTGAAACAAATATGAAAAAACGAATACACGATTTCGAAATAACAAAAATTTCCACATACTAAAAAAAGGATTGAAATGGAATAACTAATAAACGTGTTAAATTCGAAAACATTCAAAAATGTTGTTCCGGATTCATAGCGCCATAATTTTAAAACCGTATAGTGTTCGACAACACCATCGCCTCGGCGTTGTCATCGGTCGATCGGTTTATAAAAACAACAACGTGGCGACAAAACGGCCTATTCGCTTGCTCTCATCACAACAAGCAGTACGTGACTCGCGACTAATTCGCAACATAATTCTTTACTAATTAAAGAATACTTATTTACTAACGTAATTATTAAAGGTGTCAATTTAATTCATCCAGCACTCCTTTCCTTTACGAAATTAACCGGCGTTCTTGCCCAGTGCAAAACTAATCCTCTGCGCGCGACAAATGTAAATAAAACTTACCCATTCGTCCGTAAATGACCCAGTTGCAATGAAAACGGTTTGCTGTCACTGGGTCATTGTGCCGATCCTGAACATTTGATGAGGGAACACATTACGAAGAACAGCTGATCCCCAGACGAGATCATTAAACTCACTCAACCGCACGATCACTATCACTTTTCACAGAATTTCACTACATACATAGTCCGAAAGGGTCCAATTCTTTCAAGTAAATAAACATTTGTATTCTCTGTCACGTTGCTATTGCACTGGGCACAAATGAGAAACATGTAATATTTCGTACTACGACGTAACGTTTTCACGACGTTACTGCTCTTCCTTTGCAACTTCAAATGGGACTGCTAGCTTCAACTTGGAAAGGAAGGAAGATAGGAAAGGAAGATGGCGATGTTGCATATATCCAGCCAAACTTTTGTTCCATATATCCAGCTTTTACTGCATATGCAACATCGCTATTCCCTCCACTTGGGGGGATCCTCCAAAGCCGAACCGAGCCGCTCGGCGAGGAAACCGTGTAATATGATCCGACCGTAATATCGGTGTGACTAATACTAACTGAACGATAAAACTTTTTTATTTTTAACTTTTTCTTAATGAAACTTTTACTAACGCATTGGTGAGATTTTTCTGATTAAAATGCTACCAAACACGATATGATTTGAATTATATTTATTTATTAAAATAATAATAAAGCTGTACATATGTATAAGGCAGGCCGTACACCAAAGATACATCAAGCACGCAACATGCAACATGCAACACGTCGCATGTTGTGTACGAACGTAGAATAGGTATCGCGGCACGGTACAAACGATTTGTACGGACGCTGAATCGACACCAAGACTGGGTATATGCAACGTTTAAATGCCCAGAATCGACACCTCGACTGGATATATGCAACGTCTGGATCCCAATGTTTGTTGCATATATCCAGCTTTTACTGTATCCAGCCAAACTTTTGTTGCATATATCCAGCTTTTACTGTAGTTAATTCGCAATGGATATGTTGATTCCCGTATAATATTGTTTACTTGAAATTATCAAATGGGTCATTTATCATAGATTGCCGACGCCCGAGTTAGGATCTTTCTAGTAGAGGAAAAGTTTTTAATTTTGCGCCGCCTCCGAAAACTTTGAAATGTATTTGGTATCCTATTTAACGATTAAGTAGATATTATTAATAGCTATGGAATATTGCTATAAATGAAATAGAAATTATTTTACACTTTTTAGTGCATTTCGAAGTCGGATTTGTTTTTTGTTAAAAATTATTTTATTCGCTCTTCGTCGTTTTCTACGTTCGGCAATATTCAAATGGTCGACACGAATCTCTCTCGGTTACTCTCGGTTACCGAGAATAACAGATTTATGGCCACGAACCATGACCTATTTCCGAGTGTATAAAAAGACAAAAAGCGAAACAGACTTCGCAGACGCTCAAGCTAGCAGTCTTATTTGAAGTTGGAAAGGAGGACCAATAACGTTGTGAAAACGTTACGAAGTAGTGTCCAGTGCAATAGCAACGTGGCAGTGAATGAAAATGTTTATTTACTTGAAAGAAACGGACCTTTTCGGATAAAAAGTTGTAAGGAAGAAAGTTGTTTAGAATCACCTCGGCAAACCCCCATTTCAGACCGTATAATTTCTACATGTCAATAGTATGTCAATAATTTATATCAGAATTATTAATTATATAGGTCGTCAATAGAATTAATTTCAGAGTAATATGATGAAATGTTTAGGCCGTGTCACGTCCTGTGACGCATTCTTTGAATTCCTTTTCATCATCCAAATTCATCGTTTACCAATTCTGAGTGAGTAGTTTATTTGGGTCGGCATATTGTGAAAATGCTGACAATCCAAAGGAATGTAATTCACCAGAATTAACAAATCAACCTCGTACCCTCATTACATTATTATAAAATAACGCGATCGAATACTCTCGCGCGCAGTAACAATAATATCCGTCTTTGAGTCAACGCGCAGTAATAGTAATTGTACGATCGAAACTCTTCAACATGAACAGTTCCAATCTTTTCGTTGAATAAAATCTTTAGAAAGTTAGAAGTTAAATCTTGCTCCGTCCAAGGTTCGAACAAGAGTGTGCTTGTCCTCTCGATGTCAGCTCTTTTAAATCTGTTTCCCCCTTTGATTTTAGATCTTTAGTTTACTGAACACTTGAGAACGATAAGGGTGATGATTTGGGAAAGGACCGTAATTACCGAACGTTTCGAAAGGATGTTTAGGATCTGTCGACACCGTGCCGGTTTGATAAATAATTAATCAATCAAGATTAGTATGGTGGTAAAATAAGAGTTTATTTGTGAATGCAAGGGAAAAAGCCCGAAGACGTAAAAAACCCTTGAAGTTTGATTTGTGTGTGTGAGTGTGTCGTGTGTTGTGTGATATGGATGATATAATGTATTCGAACGTTCGACGTTCTTTAGCGATTTGTTAATCGCGTGGTGGTGTGTCGGGAAGCAGCTCCCGTAGGAGATTCCTGCGAGGAGAGATCATCCAGTCGCAAGGACACCGTTGGAGACTTTCGCGCGAGGAGACGTCCGTGTATGATGGAACTAGGGTTCCGTTGGATCCCCTGCGCAGGGAGACGTTTGTTAGTTGCCGGCGGGACCCTGGGTTTGTAATCAATGGAACAGGCAAGGCCCCGGGCGTTATGTTTTGTTGGTTGTGGCCGGCAGGACCTTGGGTTTGTGTTCAGGGACCGGCAAGGCCCTGGGCGCGTTGGTGTTTTTTTGGGTAGAAAATTGACGTGATCGCGGAAAAGCACTCGACTTCATGGTAGAAAACTAATCGCGGCAAACACTACTAAACTCCAATTAAGTGGTAGAGAAAAGGAAAACTGTTCGACCGATCGCAACCGTGGTCCGTTGACGACTGTTTTATTGAGGCAGGACGACGCTCCTTATTCCCAAGTGTTTCAACGTTATCTTTTTCTCAGAACGAAATTTCGGTTAGCCCATATCAGGCACGTTTTATAAACACTGATTAAAGAAAGTTTTAGACGGCACGTTTTCTACATATTTAGTAGTGGACGCTCCGACAGTAACACACATTGTTTTGACTCGTGGCAATTTCGTCGTGATTTGCTCGAACATCGCGTTAAATTCAGAACTAATTGTTTCTAACTGTTTGTGCTTTCTGGTCTCCGAAACGACGAGACCGGACGATAAAAAAAAACATTTCCCCAAAACGATGGCTGTGCGTGGTCTAAAATTATTTTATTCTCGGTCTTATCTTTTTTTTAAATTCGCGTACGAAATCTTGTAAAGTAGTGAGTCTTGATGCGTTACGAACGCGGCTATATTAGCTCCGATGGAAACGTCGAGTTGGGGGACAACGCGCTGATTGATTTTCCTGCGAAAAGTCAAAATTCCAATTGGCGTGTCCCCCTGAAGATCGGTCCCACCCTCCCTAGCGCCCTTAGCGCGTCTTCGTCTAAAGAGGGTGGGGCAATATTGGTGCGTACACGAGAACCTCGAAAGTCCGGCTACGCCGGGGTTTTTCTATCCAGGTTGATCCTCGAAGGCTCGGGTACCGTTACGAAATACTGAATTTTAATTTACCCTTCGGAAAAGCCAGTTTATGACATGAGCGGAGCTATTGAGGAAGAAAACGAAACTTAAAATCGGACTCTATTATTCAAAAAGGTAAACGGTTATTGCCAGAAAATGCTAAAATCCCTAAACTCAAAAATAGCCTTTCGTCGAAGAACTGTCATAAACTCCCTTTAGAAATTCTCGCACATCTGTTCCGTCGAACGGTCGGAACATACATCTTCAACACAACCCGCGAAGTACAATCCGCGAGTACAATATTTAAGTATCAATCTTCAAATTCATACATGACTCTGCTATGACGGCTCCGCGCCCCGACAGAGCAAGATACGGGATTAGCTAAACATTCCGAATCTACACGACTCTGCTATAAAAGCTCAGTGCTTCGACGGAGCAAGATTCCAATAACTCGATTAACTGAATAGTCTGAACGGCTTATCTCGGGAATAGTACCACACTCCGATTGTGTTAAAACTTCATACATTTATATGTTAGGTTAGTGGTAACGTAAATATAAAGTGTCAATGTGCGGAAACTTTAACGTGCCGAGATATAGAAAATCGCGAAAACTGATCTTTTTCACCTTTTCTGCGCATTCTCTTAAAAAAAAAAAGAAACTAGCTTAACCAAATCCAACTAATAAAAGAACAGTAAGGTTAGGTTAGGTTAGGGTTAGGTTAGGTCGGGTGGGCGGGGCTGGGTCCCAGGTCGCCACTGCACGCGGCTCGAGGTGTGGCCGCCGTCGGGCGTGGCCCAGGGCGTCGGCGGAGTTGGCACATAGGGGGAGGGTCAAAGGTTAGACCCTCCCCCGAGATAGGGCGTGTAAGCGCCATGGGTGGGAGGGTCCCTATAGCCCCAGTGTAGGTCACCGTGGAGGTTTTAAGGGGGTAGACACAGATAATGCAACGAGGTGACATTACCGGCAAAAATGGGCCTAAACAGGGGTTTACGGGAATACACTTTTCGTCCTTATATGAGAAGATTTAGGGCTGGGTGAGGGCTCATTCGAAAGAGGAAGGTCCAATGCAGGGCGGTCTTGTCATGGTTCAACGCGATTGTGTTGATATCTAATAATATGAGTGTCCAAAGTAGAGGAAAAATCGACAAAATACATCCGCAGATTCCAAGTACTTTTTAGGTCACTAAAACAGTTCCGTGACTCAAACGGTGACCAGACCGCCCTGCATTGAACCTTCCTCTTTCGAATGAACCGTTATTTAGATCAAAATCTTCTCATATGAGGACGAAAAGTGTATTCCCGTAAAAGCATTCCCAAAGATGAGTTCCGCCATTATCTGGATACTACAGAGCAAGTCACGTGACAAATTTAGTTCAGCTAGTAGTTATAAGGTGGCGTCTAAGTAGAAAGGCTGCCGATTTGGAATCGTAGTCAGAATCAAGCGTTAGCTTGATTACGTCACTCGAACTGTGCTGCGAAGGCAAGCAAAAAAGGCAACATCGCCTGAACGCTGAGTGAGACGCACTACAGTCATGCTGTCCTTTTCTCATTCTGAATGTTGAGATTGTCCCTTTTCGCTAAGTTTTGACTGCGGCCCGCCTAGATTTTTCTGCGCATAACCTCGCCCCATTCAAACTATATCGTGTTTGGTATCATTTTAATCAGAAAAATTTCACCAATGCGCTAGTAAAAGTTTCAGTAAAAAAAAGTCAAAAAGAAAAAAGTTTTATAATTGAATTATTATTAGTCACACCGATACGTTTCGGCTCTTTCCTTTAATCATTAGACCGCTCTCTCCCTCCTCCACTGTCTGTCCCTTTCTACGTTCACGCTTGGCTGGTCGTCGCATCTAATTCGAGATTCGATATCTCGGCTGGATGTATGCAACGTCTGGTTCCCAATCTCTGTTGCATATATTCAGCTTTTACTGTATATGTAGACGCGAGGTCCCTCCATTTATTAGTTCTAATAATACCATAGTACTTTTTTATGCAGAATGTTTCAAGGAGTTGACACAAGTAAAAAAAACATGCAATTCCATTTAAATAAAAAGTGGATTTGCATTTTTTGAGTGTATCGTTGCATTCACGGAGAAAATGAAATCACAGAAAAATAGACATTATCATACTATTGAACTTTTACATAAACAGCTTTTTCCTATCTCTTACCAAATTTAAGATATAACCCGTCAGAAACTGCATGACGTATCGTGTATATGTTTATTAATTAAAAAACATTTATTTAAAGACGTTAATAAATTTGGGTATAGTTCCGAATAGCCCCGGCGGAGGAGGAGGTCCCCCTTTGGAGGTGGGAGGGGGGGGGGGGGGGGGGGGGGGGGGGGACCCCAAATATCAAACGGTATCCACATCAGACCAGCAGTTTCGGAGATATTAATTAAAAACTTTCGCAGAATACATAGAATTCTGCCTATACAGACATGACTAACACAACCATCCCCGCTGTAGAAATCGTGGTCGTCGAGTGCATAAATATTATATAAATCGTGGCATAGAGTGTCTCATTCAGTTGTGATCATTGTACCATTGTATTTAAAGTAATTATTCTTGTGTTTTAGGCTTTGCCCCTCCCCCGGCACCACCGCCACGGAGAATATAACCAAACCTAACCTACTACGGTTTGATATTCGTAGACGAACAAAGTGTTACCTTCTGTTCATATATGTATAACTGGCAAATTCGCCTTACATGTGCCTTACATTATTGGGTAAAATTCTGTGTAAAGTTGTTTGCAAATAGTTTGACAGCTTGTTATTTCCATTAAAAACAAAGATCATATTCGTATTCAGCATATCAAAACGAGTAAAACGACGAGATTAATGTAAACGTGAACCACAGTTTACAAAATAATGTGCTTTATACATATACGACACCCTGTAGATACCCAGGTCGAGACCCCCTACTGTGCCATCGGCTGCTTCACGCTTGACGACCACGGTTTCTATAGCGGGGATGGTTGTGTTAGTCACGTCTGTATAGGCAAAATTCTATGTATTCTGCGAAAGTTTTTAATTAATATCTCCGGAACTACTGGTCTGATGTGGATACCGTTTTATATTTGGGGTTTTCTGCCTCCCCCCTCTCCCCCCTCCAAAGCCCATGTCGATCGGCCACCGGGGCTATTCGGAACTATGTACAGCCGCGACGATAAACAAATACCTATCAATAATTTTTGCTATTAATCATAACCAAATTGAAGATGGACATTGAAAAATTAATCGGTGAAGTATTTATTAGATCTCCATTACGGGATCAGAGAAGTAGCCGTTAAATTAAATACAACGCGTAAGTATAAATTATTACTATTCCTATATTACATTAATTATAATTACACATGATTTTTATTGCAGTAAATTTTTGGAAGTATTTTCAAGAGTATTATTTACAAGTATTTACAGTATTTACATAGGGTTGTGACAATATCTTTTAAATAAATCACGTACGTTTTGAGTCACCTGGGTTGGCCTATCAAAATCATGCCTCACACTTAATTTTCTTGCAACTGATAAATTCTGTAAATGATGCTCAATACCTTCTTTATCAATAATAGCGTTATGCAAGACGCAAATAGCTTTAACAATTATCGTCTGCTACAGTTACAGAAGTTTCTATGGCTTTGCTTGAAATTCTCCATTTAGAGAAAATAATTCCGAAAGCCCATTCAACGGTTCTTCGTGCTCCTGACAATCTTGCATTAAAATATTCTTTGTGTGCGTTTAACTGTTGTCCACTGTAGGTTTTAATAAATTTTTCGAAAACGAATAAGCTTCATCTCCTATAAATACATAAGGTGCACTAATTTCTGAATTCGGCAGTGCAGTGTCATTTGGAATATTGAGACGTCCATCTGACATATATAAAAAAAAAACCGAAGATCTTAATGTTCCACCATCGCTCTGTTTTCCATAACCACCAACATCAATGTTTATAAACTTATAATTTGCATCTACTACTCCTTGAAGAACAATCGAAAAAAATTGTTTATAATTATAAAACATAGAACCAGAATGTAGAGGACATTTAATTCTAATGTGTTTCCCATCAATAGAGCCGAGACAATTGGGAAAGTTCCAAATATTATTATAGTCCTCTGCGATATTCTTAAAATCAAGTTGCGTTGGCACTTTCATATGAATTGGTTGAAGTATGGTCCATATTATATTTACCATTTCGCTTGCAATTTTTGAAATTGTTGTAACTCCAACACGAAAGGAAAATGCTAAACTTCTAAATGATTGTCCCGTAGACAAGTACCTATAAAAAGCATATTATATACATAATTATCGTCACAATCTAATTTAGTGCGTGTGTTAATCTGTAATGATAGTGATTTTCTCGCATTTAATTTCTAGGATTAATAGTACGAAATAAATGGAAGGCGTTGAGAGATAAATTTCGAATCGTCCTTTCCAAAATTCATAAACTTAGATCTGGGGATGCTGCAAGTTCGAATAACAGCAGTATCCAATGGAAATATTTCGAAAAGCTTTCTTTCTTACAAGATCAATTTACCCCAAGAGAATCCACAGGAAATTTGGCAAAAAACGTTAACGAAGAAAATGTGCTAGAAATTTATCAAGGGGATACTATATTAATAGAACCTGAAGAGACTGAACTTAATTCATCGAGTTCTTTTGCGACTATAATATATGAAAAAAAGAAAATTAAAAAAAGACCTTGGAATTAGAAAAAAAAAATTGAAATATTTAGAAACAAGAAACGACAAAGAGAAGTAGAAGATGATGACCTAAATTTTGTTAAAAGCTTAATACCACACATAAAAAACCTGTCATCGTATGATAAAATATCATATAGGGCGAAAATATTAAAACTTACACAAGATTTTATGAAATCAAAGGACACAGAAGACATATTTTCTGCAAGTTATGGCGAAATGTCCACTTCTCAGGAATCCAAAAATTAAGAAAAATCATTGTATTATTTTTTTTTAAATTCTTCATTTTTTAGTTTATCATTCGTATATTTCAATTTATTTTTCGAAGTTTTTAGTTTATCATTCATATTTTTTAATTTATCATTCGTATATTTTAGTTTATTGTTCGAAGTATTTAGTTTATCATTCATATTTTTTAATTTATCATTCATACTTTTTACTTACTTGTTTTAAGAATATGTTCCTCTTTGACAAATAAATATTTTCAAAATAATTAGGTTTCTAACCTTATTGTAATCATTAAACGAAACCTTAAACGACCGAAGTTCAAGATAATAAGAAATTTTCTAAGTTATAGTGTTCGAATTTCAATAGATCCTCGTTATATTGCCACGTGAGCGATTTGATCTTTACTGACATTTTCAAAATGATACTATTTCATCTCCCTTTCCCCTCCGGCTGAAAGTTTGAAAACTTGAAAAATTATTCGTTCCTACAACCCTGTCCGCGGCAATATAATGAGGATCTATTGTACTTGTTTCTGCTAGTAAATCGTGATAATCTTACTATTTCTTCTACCTCCATCTTATAAATACGGAGGTATAGGAAATCAATATTCATTGTATGTAGAGCTAGAATGTGTATCAAACGTTTCATATTCATGCACATAATATTTATTAAATTTTACCATGAATACGTATTTGTTGCTTCACACATGTTTATTACATTAAGTAATCAATAACATTATTATTATTATTATTATTATTATTAAAGATAACGTTTTCTTGCATTGTATCCATTCATTCGTTAGTAATTAAAACTATGTATAACCCTTATAATAGATTCAGTAGATTATTCTTATCAATATTCTACTTTTGTAAATGTCAGGTTTACTCCTCCCTTCATCATTAACATTAACGTACGTTTCTCATGTTGGAATGGAAGTATAGTTTTTTCGCAAACATCAACTTGATATTTTCGGATGACTGCCATAATTCCAAGTTTAATCTGATTTTGTGAAAATCGAGCTCCTAAAAGTATAAATTAGAAATCCGATCAATTATGTAATTATTATAGTTTTTAATTTGTATAATTAAGAATGTATAATTTGAACACTTTTTACAAATATTAATATGTAATGTGTATGTATATTTTTCAATCATTTCAGGATAATCTTTAATAGTGCTATTATTGTAGATTGAAAGTCTACATTGAAAAATTCAACATTCGAATTATTAATCCTTTCGCAACGACGAAATTGTTCCTAAGTGCGCCTCGAATAAATGGTTGTCGTGCCACTCTACGTATGAAGAGTATTTAATTTTAGATACGTGTTAGTTTGTGAAATTTTTGATATTTTGAACTTATCTCTGAAATTTTGAACTTATAAAACTTAGAAATTATACAATTTTTTAAACCTGAAATTAGAAACTTAAAACTTGGAAATCCCGAAATATTTTGAATTTAAAATTTGGAAATTCTGGCATTTTTACATTCTGAAATTCTGAAATTTCAGAATTATGAGATGACCCGTATTTAGTTATGCCAGTGATTAGAATACTACAGTATGTATAAATATGTTGACTGTTGTGTACTATATTAATTTGTAGAGAATATTATACTGAAAATGTAGATAATAATAAGGTACCAATACAGTTTCTTGGTCCATCACCGAATGGTAAATAGCTCATTGGATGTCTAGCAGCAACAGCTTCATCACTAAATCTCTCAGGGTCAAATTTTTCAGGATCTGGGTAAATATCTGGATCTCGTTGGATTGCAAATATTGGTAACCACACTTTCGTCCCCTTTGGAATGGTAACATTCGTACCTTTAAACGTATAATTCTCCAATACTTCTCGTGCTAACGATGTCAGTACTGGATACTTCCTTAGTGTTTCTATATATAAAAAAAAAGAAATAATTATTAAAAGGTACACAAGTAGAAATATTTTTTGACCATAATTTTTAGTAATTGTTTTAGAATTATTTTATTTGAGTATGAACAGAATTTATCCTAACAAATATAATTTTGTAATTTAATATTGTATATTACAATTACATTATTTAATTTATTAACGGTGACTAATACATGAATTAAATTTTATTTCCCTTTAATTGTTTCGTTTATTAATAAACTTTAGTTAATTTATAAACTCGCAGACATTGTGACTGCGTACAGGACCGAATTAAGCTTTCTGGGGTATCATTTATTTATTTCAAATTAAAGTAAATACCATTTAGACGTAAAGGAAAAGGGAGAACAGTACAGAAAAATGTCATTAAATATTTTTTTACACGGTAAGTGGAAGGCTTATAACGAGGCCTCTTGGAAAGGGAGATACATGGCTGTAGCCCTATTTGAACGTCCCCTTATTCGGCGCTGGCAGTACAATAAACTCTTATCATTCAATTTTTAATCTTTGCAAAACTTTAACTATGAAACCATCTAAACATTCTATGTGAAATTATTATTGCTAAGTTTATTCTTTTATATTACTCGTTTCAGTGATAGGTACCTTTGAATACCTTGTCCAAGTATCTCATATCATTAACTCGATGGTACGTTAAAGTTTCACCATGCCTTTCATAATCATCTCTAATTTCTTCCCTCAATTTATCCTGTATTTCATGATGCTGAGCTAATTCGTAAAGAGCATGAGATATAGTCAACGATGTATTCTCAAATCCAGCCACAAAAAACACAAATCCTTGAGTTGCGAGCAACTGATCTGTGAGTTCTGCAGAACAAAAATAAAAATTGTTATTATTATGTAACAACTGTGTATAATATATATTATCACAATTTAATATTAAGATATACTACTTTATCTCTAAAAAGATATATTATGTAGTATTTTATAAAACTATTAAACGGCTGGATAGAATATAAAAAGTTTTTATATTTACAATAAAATAGTTAGAAAACATGTGCATATTTAACTTAGAATAAGCAGCATTTAATGATAAATGGTTCTGTACAGTATTCAAATACTGCATTTTATTTTTAACACTATTCACAAGAAATAAATATTTAGCACCTTGTATATACAGACATTCATGATACATCGGAATATAAACATTTTTGCGGTTAACTATACATAAGTCTGTTAATAAAAGTTGTTAAAAATGACATTGGCCTAACTTGAATCTTTCTTTGGAGTGGGCCTGGTCGATTAGAAATTTAGAAATTTTAGAATTTTTGAAGTAGGTAATTTTGTAATTCTGACATTTGGTAACTTCAGAACTTTGAAATTTTGTAATTCTGAAAATTTAGAATTTTTGTATGTTAGTATCTCAAAATTTTGTAATCTTGTAATTCTGCAATTTAGAAAATCGGAAATTTTGAAATTCTAGAATTCTGATATTTTGAATGTTTAGGACTTTAGAATCTCAGAATTTCTTTAATTTTGTAATTTTGAAGTATTAATATTTTGGAATATTAAAACTTTTAAATTATGAAGGTCCCCTTTTTTATGGGAAGGGTTAGTCCAAATTTTTAGATTGGTCAGGTTGGGCTCAACTAGTTATGCAAATACATGCCAACTTAAGAATATTGTATGTAGCATTGTAGCCTAAGATTATTACAAAGTAAGTACAGATTTTAGAATTTTATCGATACAGTAACGCTCGGTTAAATTTCACTAAAATCTGCTCGGTTAAATTTCCACGACCCAGCCCTACTCTTCTCCCACCACTCAGCGCAGCGAGCTCGACGAAACCTGGTCGCAGTAGACAAGGACAGAAAATGAATACAATGAAAAGAAAGAGAACAGACGCACATCAAATGGATGCCGCGACTGGAAAAAGTAAACATGCAGTAAAGAAAATTTTATTTTCAGTCATTTTCGTCTTACTTTTATAATTGTAACACCAATGAATAACTGACATTCTTCCGATTAAAATGAGTCCAAACACGATATAATTTGAACCATATTTACTCTACATGATTCATTATGATTTACTCTACGTGATTCATTATGTATTTATTGGATAACGTAAATATAATCCGATTTACGTCGTGTTTGGACTTATTTTAATTAGAAGTATCTCAATAATCCAATGGTATAATATTCATAAAAAGAAGTTGAAAATTACTGATAGTGAAATTCTCGTTATTGCATGTTTACTTTTTCCGCTCAGGGCATTCCTTTGAAGCGCCGTGCCTCGACCGTCGCTGCTAGACGTAGTACGTCTATCTCGTTTCCTCCTATCGTATCTATTCTCTTACTCTGTCAAGTTCTGCTCGAGTCAATTCTCGGAACAAAAACGCTACCCTGCTCGCGTTAATTTCACTGCTGACTCCCGAACGTAGTTTTAACCGAGCATTACTGTATATCAGAAATACTGATATATCTTTTTCTAGCAATATCTAGTACACCAGCCGAAAATATAGACCAATACTATATATTATAGTACGGTTGTCAACCCTAGTCAACGGTGAACCGCGAAACTTAATAATTTTAATTTTACGAAACTTAATTTGAACATATGAAACTACTGGATTCTATTCTACTTACTAAGACTCTGCGCTTTCTCAGGATGTTGCTGAATGTCTAATAGCGCGTTCATGAAGTCTGGTCTGAATATGTTATTCTCTTTCCTATATTTCAAGGTATCCAACATAGCTCTTGTAAAGAATTGAATGACCCCTTCAGGTTGAAGTACATGGCCGACCCAATTGTATAAACGAGGTAGAAACTGTTTAAGCGTATCTCTAATTACCATTTGTTTACAAGGTTTAAATATTCTTCTGCCCATTTCTCGGAATTCACTGTCTTCATTTGGAAGGGTACTTATGTCGATTCCAAAGATACAGTTACCAATCACATCAGTGGTATATTTGCCTGCTAATTCACGGCATTCTACTTGGCCACCTTCTCCAATAACTTTTTCCATGTATTTGTCCAGATTCTCTGCACATTTTGCTATAAGAGGGAACATATCTCTGAGTTTCCCGGTGCTGAAAGCTGGTGAGAATTTTGGTCTCAATGATCGCCATCTTTCAGCGTCCAAGAAGAAGAGATGCTCCTCCAGTGGTTCTACCTATAAATATAATTATAACATTGCACTTTAATTCTTAACCCTTGAACATCAGGTCCTCGACCAATCGTGATCAAAACGTACAAACCATATACAAGAATATTAACCTAAGTTTAAATGTATAATTTTTAAACGAAAGAGTCGTATATTAGTAAAATAATTTTGAAATATGAAAATTGATTTCACTTGAAGTACATTTAAGGGTGCTTTTTATAATTTTTAAGCGATAGCTAGGATGAATTTTGTAAATATTTGTGCTATTGAAAATTTATTAAGACTAATGCCGCATTAAGGTTGAAGGCTGAAGGGGGGGGGGTTACAGTCCCGCGCCTCATTTTGCAAGGAAACCCATTCTAAGCTGTCCTTTTACTATAGCAAAAAATATTCACTGAAATTTCTTTTACTGTTACCCTGTTTCTTTTTGATTAAATGTTATTCAATTTTATTTCGAATGAATTTCAATTTGTGAACGAAGTTTATAAACCAAGAAGGCCGAGAAAGGTTTCGATGGATGTTGCGCTTCAGCCATCTTCACTTTCTCTAGTGATGTCTTTGAATATGGCAAGGCGCCGAACGGTGCTGCCGTTGGCGGTCTCTGTTGGGGCCGGCTGTGAGCCTAGTTACTTTTGCGTCTGTTAGTAGAGTGGTCTGCCATTTTATAGAAAAGGGCATCATGATAGAAGCGCCAGAAAAGCGTAGTTATTTTTGTTTCATTATCCTATTATAAGTTAGTTATGTACTATTTTTGACTTTTCATTCCTTGTATTCATTTGTGTTTATTTTAAATATATTAAGATTTTATCAGGTTTGATAACCTTGGGGCTCCAAAAACCTAAATCCGGTCCTACGGTTAATATCACTTTAATTAGTTTATCACTGGTGACCCTACAGGCAGTCAATGATTTAATAGCGAGTAAAAAAAAAGTTAGTTATATTGAATAGCAATACCTTTTTAGAGTAACCTAATCCTCGTGTTGCAAATATTGGAAAGTCTCTGATGAGAACGTTTTTGATCAGTTCTAGGTCAGTGATAACAATAGTTGGTGTTCTTCCTTGATATATTCCAAACACTGGTTCATGCTTGAATTGATCATACATTTTCTTCAAACATTCCGTCATTGACAGTTGCTTAAAGGCAACCTCTTTCAAGTTACCAAAGAAGAAAGTGGGATTAGGACCATTAACATTACGATTCTTCCAGAAATCAAAAGTGGAAGTGTAGTAGTAGTAGATTGAAAGCAGCACCACTGCAAGGCTACAGAAAATTTGGAAATAGTCTGTCATGTTGCAGCCTTGAATAAACATAAACAAAAACTAATTAGTAATTTATCGACATTTTAAATTATTTAAAAAATAATTATAAACTTTGAAACATCTAATATAAAATGTAGTTTAAAAAATGTAAGTAATTACGCATCTACATATCAGGAACATAGTTTTTCAAACAATGTATTGTATCTTTTGTCTCTTTTTTAATGGTATGAAAATTGAATTTTTGGTAAAAAAATTAACTTTTTAAAAGAAAGTAAATCTGGGATTTACTTCTTTTAGATAGAATAAATACCATTTTTATATTAATATTTCTATTTGTTGAAGAAAATTAATTTTTTATAATATGCTAAAGCGGGTATTATTAATTATCACTTATTTCAACAATTCTGTAAAAAATATTGGGTCCCTGTTTCAAATGATAGGAAAAGTAATTTTTTAATTTTTGTTTCAAGATAAACTTGTTTTCCATTCAAATAAAATAATACAGTGTTATTCTTTTATTAATCTTCTACTAGATAAAGAAAAATCAGCTTTTCACAATACTTCAAGGGGGATATTATTAATGATTATTTATGTCGATAATATTTTAAAAAACACTATCTTAATGGTATAAAACATACATTTCTTTAGTTATCTTTAGTTTTAGAAATAATAAAATAATTTTTAACAAAAAATACAACCGCCTTCAAAATGCGCTAAAAAGTATAAAATAATTTCCACTTCATTTATACAAATACCCCACAGCTATTAATAAAACCTATTTAATCGTTAAATAGTATATTCAATACATTTCACCCTTTTCGGAGGTGGCGCAAAATTAAAAATACCCGAATAAACGATGCTGCCAATAACGATTTGATTGCGGTATGGCGAACTTGGTAATAATTAGTAAGTTGTAAGGAAAAATACGGAATGTTATAGATACGGTAGAAAACATTTGTAATTGTAAAGATTGTATCAGAAATTGGCAGCACTTCTGATGTACATATAGTTAATCCACTTGGGTCAGTTGGCGATCCGCGAGTTATAGATTGCCGACACCTGAACTGGAATTTTGTGCCGCCTCCGAAAAGGTTGAAATGTATTTAGTATACTATTTAACGATTAAATGGGTTTTATTAATAACTGAGGAGTATTGGCATAAATGAAATAGAAATTATTTTATACGTTTCAGCGCATTTTGAATTCGGTTGTATTTTTTAATAACAATTATTTTATTTCACACTTTTTAGTGGAACGAGCAGTATTTGTGGAATACCGTAAGGTGGCTTTACGTTTTTATTGGTTAGGCGATAACCACAAAAAAAAAAAATATACTGATCGAATTTAGATGGTTAATGAAATAAATTTTTGCAAGTGGGATCATCGCGGAAATATCGCCTACTAAATATGAAAGGTTTCATCGCGATTGGTACATTCCTTGCAAAGTAAACGCCGAAAAATATAAATGAAGCATTACGTTTTTTGCGATAAAAGTCGTTGGAAATGAAAAAATGCTAAATGTTTTTTAACGGGACCAATCGGGAGACATACTCTGGAAGATGTAAGAGATTTCGTTCCGATTGGTCCATCCGTCTCGGAATCATCGGTAAATATACATTAAAGAAAAAAAGAAAAAGAAAAATATACTGATCGAATTGAGTAACCTCCTCCTTTTTCGAAGTTGGTTATGAAATAAATTTCTGTATATAATTTAAAAATAAATCGTTTTTCATCTTTAGATGAAACGATTTTTTTTTAAATTAATATCCTGTTATACAGAAACAATTAACTTTCTATACAATTCCAAGGAAAGTATTATTTATTATTGCATATTCCCCTAAGTTTTAAAGATGGTACTACAATTAAATTACTTAAATTAGTTTTCCACGGCTAATTTCAAAGTATATTTGTTTTTACCTTTTTTTAGATAAAATGGTACCTATTAATCGTCAGTATCGAAGAAAATTAGTTTTTTATCAAATTCGAACGAGAATACTATTTATTATTGTATATTTAAACAATATCTGGAAAACGCTGGGTTTCTATTCTAATGATCTAACAAAGAAATTTGTTTTTTAAATAATTGCAAGATAAATTTGGTTTCCTTTTATAATACGTAACACTTTTTAACAATTTTTTACTAAATTGAAAAAATGATTATTTTATAAAAATTCATGTGTACATTATAAATATTTTTTATTTCTATTAATAGTACGTTACCTTTGCAACACTGCTCCCTAAATTGCAATAATTTAATAAAAATCCGTCAACCGATACACCGCATTGAGAGATTACACCTTTTTCAGACAGAATTACCGAATTAATTTAAAATTGATAGAACTTGCAGATTTTAAAAGGTATTCTTCGAGTGACCAATTCTATAATTGTCCTATATGTTGACAAACGAACGATCCTTCTGCAATTGAACGATCTTGTTGACTAAGGTAAACTTCAGCTGATGCCGAATATTAAATCTGAGACGAATGATAACCCAATATCATGGGTCAAAGTGTACATTTTAATAGAAAGTAATTGTGCAATTCTTACAACACGACACGAAGCTCTTGTAAATAAACACAAACGTCTTTCACAGATATTAACTTTTAAATTGGCTCTTATATAGAATTTATTGCTTTTATTCGAGTGCGTTGAGTTTTATGACGATACAATATCATTGGCGAAATATCATCAAATACAGATTGCACCTTTATTAAAATTCTATAAATTTTTCTAAATTTTCATAAAATTTGATGTTTTTCCAAATTTTATTTCTTTTATATTATTTTTCTTTGTTTACTTGTATTTTAGATTTCATATACTGTTGAATATGCTCTTTTTTCGCAATTTATTATATTTGTTGTCTTCAGTAGTACGTTTAAACGATCATTGAACGCGGAGGAACCCCGATTTGGCACCAATTTTTTAGGATATTTTTCAGTTCATCTGAAAAAGTAGATGTCCAGCGTAAAATCGGATTATACCACACAATAGAGCAGATTTTTATCTTGAAAAACCTCCCGGAGAAAGTTGCAACATCGATTTTTTTATCAAGACAGAAAGCGAAATAGCTTCGCGGCGGACGAAGTACCGACAGTGATACTCCGCGTCAGGGCGGTTGCTCAGCGTCCCGCCTATATTACCACTTAAAGCAACTGCATTAGTATTTATCCCTGTATTTAAGGGATATTGACATAGAAAGATTTTGAATGGCAGACTTTGATTTTGATGAAACGTTGCAGCTTTCAAAACTAGTCAAAAATAATAGACACATAGACTTTGATTTTAATGAAACTTTGCTGCTTTCAAAACTA
Source organism: Osmia lignaria lignaria (assembly GCF_051020975.1). Lineage (NCBI taxonomy): Eukaryota > Metazoa > Arthropoda > Insecta > Hymenoptera > Megachilidae > Osmia > Osmia lignaria. The sequence goes on from NC_135035.1 coordinate 4,300,435, forward strand.
ATCAAAAATATTTTTTAGCTGTGGTAACTCAGTTTTAAGGGATGAAATCACCCTTCAAAGTTTAACCTGTTAAAAGCTAACACGCAAGGAATCATATCATATCATTGAGACTGTCCGTCTCCGATTATGATGAAAATTGGTAAATATATTAAGCAGGCAAATATAAGAGATACGTATGTTTTTTGTAATCGCAAGTTTAGGTGGTTAAATTGCCCCCTAAAATTGCAGCTGAGAAATGCTATCTCGGAAATTACATATATCATAGATATAAGATATAATATTGTTGAGCCGAGGAGTGGTGCTTGCATTATAGTATCCATTAATAATTTCAACAATCAAACCAAAAGCAAACAATATATTTCAACACTAGAACACAATTCGCAGGTCTGTACACATCGGCTTCTCGAGACCTTTTCTACATTGAAATACCGCGCGGTGGTCCAAGCGACCCAAATCCACCGATAATACATTTCCGTTCGAACTAACGATAAGTAATTTAGTAGCTTCATTACGCCAGCTTCCCGCAGGGCCTTTTCAAATAATGACAAAATAACAGCTTCTCGTCGTCGCAACAATATTCCTATATTATAGATATAAGAAAACAAAAGATATTCACGGATTTTGCAAAAACCAATTTGTTTATAACATAACAATTTATTGTTACATTATTTTAAAAGTTACAAGAGTTTACATAATAATAGAAAAGAACCGACATTCTTTTTCAAATCCATTGATATATAATATGATAGATTTGTCCTACAATTTTGAAAATTTTCATGTACATAGTACGCAGACTGCACGGACTAACCAGGCTGCTGCTGTAGAAGATATGTACTCGTATATGCAACTTAACTTGTATGTACATACATACATTACAAGGTTATTCAAAGCTCACAATGATGATGTTTTTTTATTTCAGTATTCATTCCAGTATAATATCGATTAGAAGTAATTTGTTGTATATATATATTAATATCCAGTAGTAACAAACTGATATAAAAATTAATTCATTCTTAGGCATTATTTCTTTATATTCTGAATGTGCGATGCTTTCTTTCTCTTTGGTCACAAGTTCTACAAACCTGATTTTGACATAAAAAATACTATATGTTAATTTAGTTACGAGCCGCAGAAATTTCGTAAAATTAAGAAAGTAGTAGACATTATGTTCGAAATAGGCATATGTTTTTTAATACAGGTATTCCTCGAGTTACTACGGGATTCCGTTTTGGAACCTTCGTCATAAATTGAGTTTCATACAAAATAAGTAATATATATATATATATATGAACTTATTTTGTATGAAACTCAATTTATGACGAACTCAATTTATATATATATATATATATATTGTGACCCGCTTCGGGGGTTCACCCTATACAAATTTTCCAATTCAACTTTCAATCTTTCCGGATCGTTTATAATCGTTGGGCGCCAGTCACGTCTCGTGGCGTTCAAAATCGAAAGGGAAAAGGGGTGATCACGGGTGTTGTACAGGGGATGGGCCTCGGGGCACTTACGCCCTTACAATACTTCGCGGGGGAGTACGCAAGGAGGATTGTTGGGGGAGAGGAGATCTCAGGGTTAGGACGGGTTCCCAAGAGGTTCGCACGTTACGCGTAAGAGGATCACTACAAGGGGGGGGGGGGAATACTAAGGGTTGGACCCGGGTTTCGCAAACGCGGGAATCTCTAGAAACTCGCGGCAATACGCGAACACGAAAATACGCGGGCGAAGGTGGCCGTTGCCTCGATCTCGCTTTACAATTAATTTTAAATCCGAGGGACTCACCCAAACTTTTCACACGCGCCTCTCCAATTCACTCTTTGCTCTCTATAAATCTCTCGTCTCAACTCTCAAAATCCTCTACACGCTTTCTTTCGCTTAGCCTAGTGCTCAATGACGGTTCGCCGTCGCTGCTGCGACGACGAAACCGTCGCGGGATGGTTTGGGGAGGGGATGGGTCTAGGAAGGGGCCTCTTCCGGCCACGGGATAGATCGATTATCGATCTTCGATATACCGGTGCTCGGTGTCGATGGGGCTGGCGGATATCCCGCGATGACGGCTGGGCTGAGGTCTTCGGGCTCGGCGTCAGATGGCTCCGGATGGACGTTTTGCATTATCTGGGCAGCTTCGTCTATTTCTTCGCAGTCCCACGTTGCTCCGTTTCCTTGGAGGTCGGGTTAGGGGTCTGTCGCCGGCCTCGTAGCTCCTTCTGCGGGTATTCCTTGTGGGTTTTCCGTCGCCTCCATCGGCCCGATACCGGCGAGCAGGGGGAAAGGGTTAGGTGAGGGAAGGGTTACGGGTGGTTTTGAGGTGGAGGTGTAAAGTGGGGAAATCGCAGCGATTGTAACGGGGGGGGGGGGGGGGGCACGGGTGTCACCACGTTACAATATATATATATATATATATGTATATCCTTTTTTTAAATTGAATAAATTGCGAATGGCTTACGGTATATGTACTTAGTTTCAAACAATATATATAATAAAAGCGTCGCATACGACGCTGTAAACAAATGCATTGTTTCTGTGAACCACATTGCAACATTGCAAAAGAAAAGCTTTTTTTACGGTCGTAAATGCGAAATGTCGTTAGTCGAGAAGGTCGTAACTTGAGGAATACCTGCATTTATGTATACGACTTGTTCGACGATGCAAGGCTAGCACATGTCGACGCAGATATTTTATGTTTTATTTACTATCTCAACCAGGAGAGGATTGGACTCATGTCCTTGAGCACATCCATTGAGTAGCTATATCGCTCCGGCAATTGCAAAGAGTTCTCTTAGGCAGGTCGGAGTGGCAATTCGACGCTTAAATGCAATTATCACCTAATCTGGATACTTTCAAACATCAAATACAAAAAATTTCGAACAAGAGTCACCTATCCCGAAAACATGCACATCATCTATGTAGCACTCGATAGACACTTTACGATCCTTTCAAAACATTTCCAATTTCTACATTGTGACCAAAGAGCCTTTTTTGGTCACAAAGAACTTAATGTATCGTTTCACGAAGGGTCCTCCTTCTCGCATCATAAAACTGGAACTCCCTGCAGTACACGGGTCTGCAAACTTCGAATTAACTTAACTAACTATTACATCAATGCCTTAGCATCAGGTAGTTGCCGACTTGCACTCACGATCCTCCAAGGACAACACAAAGTCGAACGACCTCCACGTGCACCGCACATGTACTCTGCAAGGAATGTACCGATCGCGGTGAAACCTTTTCACATCTAGTAGGCGATATTTCCGCGATGATCCCACTGGGTGGGAGCGTGGTACCATCCTTGCACTCTACGAGCATGAGCCGCCCCCGCATTCTGCGTTCTTTTGCTCTTGTGTCTGTTAGAAAGATGTCCGTTACAGAGTGTGCGAACAACTGTGTGATCGCGGCGCAGAATGTGACATTTGGCCAATCTAGCGGGACAAAAATATTGTATCAAAGAAATACTAATTATAGTTAATTTTACTGGTTGTTCTATTAATCAAAAACATGATACTTAATTAAATATTGATAATTATGTACATTTGTAAAATTATTACATAACATTTGTACATTTATACATCAAATAAACATACAAAATGATTATACAAATTTTTCTGTTAATTTATACATTATTTTATACAGAATTAGTGGCCATATCACCCCCATCACGTACCAAATGCGTTTCGCTTTTCATTCAAATTAAATAATACCTACATAGGTAGGACTTTGACAATTAATTAAGTATATGGCAGACATAAAGTAAAATAGTTGGACTTTTGTTTCTTATCTATAAACATTAAATTTAAATTTAATTCGATATCTTTTTGTTACGAAAAAGATACTAGCTTTAAGGGGCCATACCAGTGTAACACTTTTGAAAAATCGACTTTTTTTTTGCATTTTCTGAAAGTCTATACTCTCTAGAATATCATATAAAAATTTTAAGGTCGAATCTTAAATAGTTTAGGAATGGCAGCGTTCTAAAGAGTAACTGCTGGCATGTCAGAAACGCGCTTACCGCCGATGGATCGCGTTTTTCTCAAAACGGTATTTTTCAAATTTGCTGCAGCTCTAACTCGAATACAAATTATTGCATCGACTCGAAACTTTTTTCAGCGTGTTCAGTACATGTTTTGTCATACCTTCAACTAGGATTTTTTTGATTGGATGAAAAATGTCAATTTGGCATTAAAAAAACTACTATTTTTTTAGGCTAAATTCCAAACTTTTCTTCAAAACTTCGCCATTATGTCAGATTTTGATATTTTTCAAAAATCCTAGTTCATGGTACGGAGAATACCTTCTAGTTTAACAGCGTTTTTGTTATTTTTCATTTTAAGCACTCAGGCGGCGGCAATCACTGCATCAGTCGAGCAACTTTTTTTTTTCAGCCCTGGGAGATAGCGCATAAGTCGCTTGTTTTTTATTTTTGTACCAAAAAATTATTATACATATAATATCTACTTCTGTCGGTGGGGTTGGGATTGTTCGAATAAGTAAACCAAATTTGTTTCTCTGTAAATGAGAGAAGTTTTATATTATAACCGATGTTACTATTTACAGTATATACAGAATTTACAAGTTACCTGTAAATGAGAGAAACGACAATTAAGGTCAATTATTCGTCTCTCCTTCACAACTCTGTTTTAATCTTTTCTCAGCACGTGTTCTCTCCTATAATTCTTCTATCTCTCCCTCTCTCTCTATCTTTCACTACCTCGCTGTCGATTCCTTCCATCCTTGACGAGGTATCTAGCAGGTGTCATAGAACTAAATTTAAAGAGAGTATATTCTCTTTACATACATATATGATTTGTAACTAAATACATCCCTGAAGTTTAAAAACATTGGTTGTAATATATCTTTAAAAAAAAAATTCCCGAAAATCACCTAATTTTAGAACGGTCACACTGGTATAGCCCCTTAACTTTCTAGAACTTAGAAATTTTGCAATTTAATATCATTTTTAAAGTAAAATATTCTGAATGTAGAAAAAAAAAGCGAACCAGACCTCGCACATTCAAGCTGGCAGTCCCATTTGAAGTTGGAAAGGAAGACCAATAACATCGTGAAAACGTTACGAAGTAGTGCGGAATATTACATATTTTTCATTTGTGTCCAGTGCAATAGCAACGTGACAGTGAATAAAAATGTTTATTTACCTGAAAGAAAATTCTGTGAAAGGTGATAGTGACCGTGTGGTTGAGTGGGTTCAATGATCTCGTCTGGAGATCAGCTGTTCTTCATAATTTGTTCCCCCCTCGAATGTTCAAGATCAACACAGTGACCCAGTGGGAATTATCTGTTTTCAGCATAGCAAGTTAATTTAGGAACGAATGGGTAAGTTTCATTTAAATTGTTTTTAAATTTTTATTAATTATTCCATTTCAAACATTTTTATTTGTTGTTTAGAATGTTTAGAATTTCCTTTTTTACATAATGACAGGCGACAAGAGATTAGATTCCGTATTCATTTTAAACAACAACTAAAAATGTTCAACCAGTTCACTTTTTTTATTGTACTATGCCAACGGGGTGCCGAGCCGTTCGTTCGCGACCTACGTTAAGCCCCGCTTTCGTAGCCGACGCTGCTGTCCCTGAGTCTGCGCGCTGTATGCGCTCGGATTGGTCAGTGTTTTTGCTTAATAATTCAAAAAGGAAGCTTCAAACCACTTTTTCGCAAAGTAAAAAGTTGTTGAGAATCATCCCACCTACCACCATCTCAGAGGGTGATAATACGTTACGGAACACCCTGTATATGGCTTGCGCATATGGAAAAACTTCGTCCGAAAATTTTCCGACCTTGTAATATTAAAAAATTACGACATTAACTTGCATCTTCGAAATAATGTTATTAAACTTCAATTGTTAGTACATAATCAGCTATCGGCACCAAAATATCACAATATGTTTTCATATGCATGGTACAAAAGTGGGTATATTGAAGAGAAACCAAGTAACTTTGAAAATCCAGTACATTTTGCTTTTGCTCAAGAAGATCCTATAAACCCACCACGTTGTTCCATACGTGGTAGCTATGCTATAATACGTTGTTCATGGTGCAATCAATTTTTGTGCTTTAAACACTTTTTTGAAGAGTTCCATCATCATAAAGATTAACACAAATCCTACGTGACACATAATACGTAACCATTGCGGTTTTTTTTAAACAACGTTAACTCCGTGTTGTTTTTTAAATCATAAATGATAGATGGGATCAAGAACAACAATTATTGTCCTAAGAACCTTTTTATATCAATAACTGTTTGTAAATAAAATAAAAACGAGATATATCATTATGTGAATTCAGTAATAATTTTTGCTTCCTTAAAATAACAAATGATAATCAAATGTTACGTCCTTTTAAACAACAGACCATTTCCTATATTCATAACGAGTTTTAGAACTTTTCAATAGTTTTTAAGCTTTTTTGTTTATAACTTTTTGTAATTGTTTAAACAATTTTTTGTTCCACCATAAACAAACATTATACATTAAGACGAACAACTTTCGTTTATGATGTTTTTGGATATCTTTAACGATTTCGGAGAAAAAGAAAAAAAACGAAAACCGGTCGAAACTTTGAGGGCCATTTTCACCCCCTTAGACCGAAAACGGACAACAACAAAAATTGCATTTTAATCAGGGTGACACCCTCTACGTATCCACAAAGTTTCATAATTTGTTGAATTTCCGGGTTCAAGATCATTCCTTGTTAGTATGTATGTATACTTGTAATATTAATAATACTTATTGTTAGTATACTTATATACATGCTTTATAAGTATACTTAGTAAGTAGAATCAATATTATTCGTAATTTTTAGTTATATACTACATTTTAAAATATTCAATAATTGAAAATTACATTATTTTTTTTTAAGTGTACAATAAATGTATTAATGGATTTCAATGCGTCCAATAGCGGTCATTTTTTATCAAAATAAAATTGAGCTGACTAAAGAAAACATGAAACACTTTTGCAGCAATTAATTATATAATTACGTTTTGATACACGAACGGACGTTGTATGTTGTTAGTCTTAAATTTTAAGTTGAGATTTCAGATAAAAAAATATCATAGGTTATAGGAAAAGTTTCAAAAGCAATAAATTATATGTTACAATGCGTAACGAATATTTTAGTAAACAAATATAGAAATCTTTTGCGGACGTCGTCTTTTATCTCGATTTTTAAATATGTATATACTAAATACTAAATGGTACATCTGAATTTTTCCACGATACAAACTTTGGATACTGTCTTTATCGAATCAGAAAGAGAACAAGTCTAAAGAAACTGATATTATACCGGCAGAAACCGGATCGTCTAAGAGAGTTATTTTCCAGCCAATTACCCGCAAACAAACTTTTACTTGACATTTAAACGTAATCATTCTAAGAGTTCAAATGATCCAACGTGTCAGTGAATAAAATATCTAATTTATTTGTTGTGCCCTCAGGCGATTTTTGGGATTTCGGGTTCTGGAGCGGTTGAAGAATTAGAATTCACCGGTGTCCGAGTAACAGTCGAGAGTTTATTACCAAAACGAGCATCTTACAATCTGCCTCTTTTACAATTGTTCGCTCTTTTATAATCTATCGCGTTACGTGGGAATGACCAAAAAAGGTCGTGCTGCCCGCCGCGTAGTCTGCTAGCTTGCAGAGTTTCGTTGGGTATGTGCTGCTGATTCGGACATTCCTTAGCCGGGCGATGGTCGTACGATGACCCTTATGCTCGTTGCCGGGCACAACGTCCCTTCCCCCGTGGAAGGAGTGCGCTTACACTTATTCGACTTACAATTACTTATCGTACATAAGGTTTCTTTTTTTTTTGAAATATATTAAATAGGTAATGGTGTTTAATAATATGCCGCTTTAACGTGTTATTAATATTTATAATGTTCGCTTCTGATCTGATTTATTGCGTTTCGCTGTGATGACGATTTGTGATTCATTGAGGGATGGATCTGGGGTTTGTTCTGTTGTTTTTATTTGCGAATTGTTAGTTTGTTGGTTTTTACCTTTACATTTCATTTTAGGAACGTATTTATAAAAAATTACTATACTTGCGATAATTACAATTATTATGGTTACAAAAGCTGGTGTTTTTAAGGGGGTAGACACGGGTAATGCAGCGAGGTGACATTACCGGCAAATATGGGCCTATTAATGGGTTTACGGGAATCGGTTATTTGTCCTTATATGAGAACACATAGGGCTGGATGAGGGCTCATTCGAAAGAGGAAGGTACAATGCAGGGCGGTCAACTCATGGTTTAACGAGATTATGTCCATATTTAATAATATCAGTGTTGAAAGTAGAAGAAAAAATCGACAAAATGCAGTTGAGAAATCGAAGCATTTTTAGGCCACTAAAAGAGTTTTGTGACTCAAACGGTGAGTTGACCGCCCTGCATTGAACCTTCCTCTTTCGAATGAGCCCTTACTCAGCTCAAGATCTTCTCATATAAGGACGAATAACCGATTCCCGTAAAAGCATTCCCGAAGACGAGTTCCGCCATTATCGGGATATAACAGAGCAAGTCACGTGACATATTTAGTTCAGCTAGTAGTTATAAGGTGGCATCTAAGTAGAAAGGCTGCCGAGTTGGAATCGTAGTCAGAATCAAGCGTTAGCTTGATTACGTCACTCGAACTGTGCTGCGAATGCAAGCGAAAAAGGCAACATCGCCCGAACGCTGAGTGAGACGCACTACAGTCATGCTGTCCTTCTCTCATTCTGAATGTTGAGATTGTCCCTTTTCGCTAAGTTTTGACTGCGGCCCGCCTGGATTTTTCACAGCGCCCTATAACCTCGCCCCATTCAAACTATATCGTGTTTGGTATCATTTTAATCAGAAAAATTTCACCAATGCGCTAGTAAAAGTTTCAGTAAAAAAAAGTCAAAAATAAAAAAGTTTTATAATTGAAGTAGTATTAGTCACACCGATACGTTTCGGCTCTTTCCTTTGATCATTAGACCTCTCTTTCTCTCTCCTCCACTGTCTGTCCCTTTCTACGTTCATGCTTGGCTGGTCGTCGCATCTAATTCGAGATTCGACATCTCGGCTGAATGTATGCAACTTCTGGTTCCCAATCTCTGTTGCATATATTCAGCTTATACTGTATATGTAGACGCGAGGTCCCTCCATTTATTAGTTCTAATAGTACCATAGTACTTTTTTATGCAGAATGTTTCAAGGAGTTGACACAAGTAAAAAAAAAATGCAATTCCATTAAAATAAAAAGTGGATTTGCATTTTTTGAGTGCATCGTTGCAGTCACGGAGTAAATGATATCACAGAAAAATAGATATTACCATTGAACTTTTACATAAACAGCTTTTTCATATCTCTTACCAAATTCAAGATATAACCCGTCAGAAATTGCATGACGTATCCTGTATACTTTTATTAATTAAAAAACATTTATTTAAAGAAGTTAATAACTTTTTCTAAAAATAATTCTCAGATTGCGCATTCCTTCGGTTCTTCAGAGTAGGCATATATTTTTCAGTAGCGAGGGGTGCTACTGTGCGCTATATAAAATCCACGCGTTTGGTCAGTCAGAATTTATCGGAGCGGGACAATTCTATCATTTGGGTTGAAAGAAGGATAGGATGATCACCGTACATCTCATTCTTAACACGCGCCAATGTTTCGCTTTCGTTCTTCAGGCGTATCGTGGCGATGCCTCTGGCGAGATGAGCGTTTGAACGTGTTTGTAAAAATATTTGAGGCGCTGTTGCGTTCCTAGATCGTGTTGAGCGCACGCCAACTGAGAATTAAACCTTTCAAGTTCATAACAGACCACGCAAGTGGCTCCACCAGATCCAACGAAAAAACTGCTGTAATACCGACGTCCCGAATCGGAGAGGTCACGTGCCGTGTCTACCCCCTTAAGCGGCTTGGCTGTTTTGGCAAAATCCTTTACAAACTTCCTGTAATAACCGCACAGTCCTAAGAACTGTTTGATCTCTTTCGCGTTTTTCGGTACCGGGTAGTTTCTGACTTTGTCGATTCTGCTAGGATTTGGTTTTACGCCGTCGACTGATATAACGTGCCCTAAGTATTCTAGTTCCGGCTTCAAATATTCGCGCTTGTCAGGTTGGAGCCTCAAACCGCATTGTCGTAATCGTTCGAACAGGGTTTTTAGGTTTTTGTTGTGTTCTTTTAACGTTCGGCCGAAGACAACTATGTCATCGATATGTACGAGACAATTGTTGCCGACTAGGCCACGTAGACCGCGATTCATGACTCTTTGGAACGTAGGGGGCCGCAGTTTTTAACCCGAAGGGCATCCGTACGAATTCGTAGTGTCCGTCTTTGTCCGAAAAAGCTGTATTATGTATGTTTTTCTCGTTGATTCCTATCTGATGAAACCCTGAAGCGAGATCGAAGGCCGAGAAATATTTCGCGTTTCCAAGTTTGTCTAATATTTCGTCTATGTTAGGGATCGAATACGAATCTTTGGTTTTTTCGTTTAATTTTCTGTAATCGATGACTAGTCGCCACTTTCGTTTCCCGGACGCGTCTGATTTTTTCGGAACGATCCATAGCGGGCTGTTATATGGACTGTCACTGTCCCTAGTAATGCCTTTTTCTAACATGTCCGCTATCTGTCGTCTGATTTCGTCTTGATGGATCGGAGGACATCTATATTGTTTGGTGTGTATAGGCGTTTCATCTGTCGTTTTAATTTCGTGTTCTAGGATTGCGGTTTTGGGAAGGTGGCCATTCGGAAGTAGGAAGACGTCGTTGTAGCTAGAGATAATTTCCCATACCTCGTCTTTACCTTCCGTCAAATGGCCTAAGCGAGTGTTTTCTTTTAGTAGTGCTAACCTTTCGTCCGTTTTACTATCGTTATTAATATGGAAAACCAATTGCTCATCGAATTCCTCGGTGGATTCGATTTGAGTTTTTAAGAAATCAGAAAGAATTGGTTGTCCGTTCGTATCGACTTTCGTGATTGCTCCGGTCCCTGATATAAAATTGACGAGTACCGTTTTGTTACTGCAATTATGGCTCGAATTTTTACATCGTTTGGTGATGTTCCCGACCTTGAATTCGTTACACGAAAGAGAGAAGTTATGATCAAACAAAAAGTCCGCTCCTAGTATGCCGTCTTGAATTATAGGCGAATTATCATCTACTACTTGGAATCTATTACATTTCTCATTAAAGGGAATGAGCACCGAATACAAGATGTCGGTGGTATTGTTGGTAATACGCCTAAACGTGAGGGGCGCGCCTTTATATAGCGTTTCGTTGACTATCTGTTTTTCTTTAATTATAGAGATTTCGCTACCTGTATCGATGAGGAAAGTAGTCGGTCGGAGCCCTAGCAATTCTAGTTGAACAAACGGGGAAGAGTCCACGCGATGTTCCTCTGTTGCTGCTGGCCTGGCGTTCCCGATGGTGACCGTCCGTCCGGCGGTTGGGCGTTCGGTGGAGACCAATGAAAATTTCGCTGTTATCCGATTGATCGTCCTGATTGATTCCTCTGCTTTGTCCGGCACTCCGGTTCCGTGTGCCCTCGTCGTTTGCAATAGTTGCATTCCTTGCTTCTCCAGTCCGGGATTGGGTTCCTCTGGATTTCGGGGCGTTGTACCCTTGGTCTTCTTGGGTCCCTCGGTAGTTGCCACACCCGCGATTGCTGTTGCATGTATTGCAACTCCATGTCATACATGCGTGCGGCTTCGAAGGCTTGGTTAAGGTTCTCCAATTGCTGACTGAACAGGTACTGTGAGATTTCTGGCCTGACGTTGCGTCGGAAGCACTGAATGTCTTCCTCGTTGCATATTATTTCTTTTATGTCAATATACGTTTGCAGTCTTCTCTCGGAGTTTACGGCCGTCAACAATTCGTCTTGTATCTGGGAGAATCGATGTATGAAGTCGTTTATCGGTTCGTTCGGTCTTTGTTTGCATGAATCGCGCTTGGTCTTCAATGCTGATGTATCGACCGTTTTTCCGTACATGAAGCGAACTTTTTCTATTAGCTTCGGTATGGTCGTTATGGTGTCTGGGCGTATCGTTGAGGCGGCGCGTCCTTTTAATTTCTGCGAAATGATTGCCAGCAGTAGCAATGCATGCTGGTTTGGATGCAGCATGGAGGAGACTTTGATAACGGTGTTAATGAATATCTCTGTATTGCTTCCGTCGAAATCCGGAATTAACGGTAGGCATTGTTTATATTTTTCGATCGCGTAACTTCCAAATGTTTCATTAGAAGGGGTTGGTTGGATGTTTGCTGATGTTTGCCCGGCTGGTCCAGATTCTTCTAATGCTCTGAGTCTATCGGAGACTTGCAGAAGTTTTTCGGCTAATAGATTCATGTCTACTTGGACGCGATTCGGGCTTTGCGCTCTTGACATTGTGTCGTGTGGAGCAGTCACATAGTCCATAAGAAGGTCGGACAGAGTATCAGTAGAGAGACTTACGTCGGTTTTGCTCAGTCGCCAACGAGTCCACTTATCGTCCAGCTTGCGTGTTTGTTGAGATCCTCCGGGTTCTTTTCATGATACTCCAACGATTCCTCCTCAGAGGATATCTAGTTCAGCTAGAAGATTTTCCGTTGGTTGAAGTCCGCAGACTTCAGTATCCCACCGCTGCCACCAATTTATGTCGTCGGATCGCAAATAACAAGACTGGGTTATTTGGTTGAGAGTTTATTCACCGCTACACAGGCATTGTTGCGTACGTGTTTTCTATTCGAACTGAACAGAGGAACCCGTACTTCGCACGCCGAATTAACCTTGTGCGAATTTTTGTTCTTCAAAGTGGACTGTATGATTGTTGGTAGAATGATACTCTGGATAACTCAAAATTCGATTTATTCGTGTTCTATGGTTGCTTTCGTAGAATGATGTCTGGTGTTCGTTGTCCTGTCGTTATATTTATAGCGCTACGTTGTGGCGGTTACAAGAATTTGTGCAGACTGATTGGTTGTTGAAAAAGGGAGGGGGTGGTGTCGAAAAATTGCCTATGCATATAAGGGAAATTCTGTCCCTTCCGATGGTCATTCGAAATTCCGGGCAATCCTTGAGTGCCCACGCAGGGGTATGAAGGGTCCTATTTATGACCGTAGCGAGTAATAAACCCAAGGAACACCTCGACCTTTGACGCACATCTGAATAACATAAAAAATTATGACTCGGCTTCGAAACTGGGTATAGCGTGTTAATAAACTAATTTTTGAAAAGTAACGGTTCCTTGGACAGGTATTGCTGCTACGGTAACTTATGCTACAAGGAATTCGCTACGCGACAGGCATTTCTCGTACTCTTAACGTTAAACTAAGACTAACTTTTCTCTTCCAGAGAGCTTGCCTTTATACTTGGCATTGGGGTGTGGTGGTCGAGAGGTAGGGAGGTTTTTCCAGGAAAGGACGTTTTTAGGCGGGAAAAGCGCAAGCCGGAGTCACGTACGGGTCCGGTGGCTGGAGTCTTAAAAGAAGTCGTAAATTTTGTGGTTACATGGTTTTTGGATTTTAGGGTAGGATCGATAGTGATCCGATCCCGATAAACCAGTCCCGAATTCCGGAACTGAGAGTGATGTGACAGGGGTTGGAAAAGTTATATGGGTCCTTTCTCTGAATTCGGGAAAACAAGGGAAGGCCCTAAAGATGATTATTTTTAAGGGTTACTCGATACTAGGAATCGGATCGCGACTACGTCGCGCCGCGGCGGCGTCGGTTCGCATCTTTCGTCGCGCCGCACCGCGACCTTTACAACTCCCCAAAATGCCGTTGCGGGGGTACGGGTGAGGGGAATATTTAGGGGCACGAGCGAGGCCGTCGCTAAGCCCACATGGCTCGGCACTTCTAAAGAATGCTCTGATTAATTTCGGGAAATTGTGAAAAGCAAACCAAACTCACGCTGTAATTAACAACCGAATTGCATTATTGAAAGAGTATTGGACTAAATTTCAAACTACCAATCTTCAAATTGAGACGACAGCCACCGATGAGGAGAGGACGAAGAATTCGTACTTCACTGGCAACGTCTTCGGTCAAACGGAGCCTATCTCACGGCGCTGGATAGCATGATGTCGACATTGACTGACAAGGCTAGAACTTCAACTTCCGCTGATGACGGCGATTCAGCATCGGGTAAAGAAGCAGTCGACGCAACTCCTTCGGTAAGATTACCACGTATCGAATTGCCTAAGTTTTTAGGGGATTAAACCGAGTGGGAGAATTTTAAGGATCTGTTCGAAGCGTTAATTACGTTTAATAATTCACTATCAGGACGTCCCAAAATTATACTATTTGAAAACTAGTTTAGTTGGCGAAGCTTCTCTTTTGTTAAAGAATATCACCACGCGTCCGCGGCAAATTACAATTCCACCTGGAAGATTTTGAACGAGCAATATGCTAACGAACAAATGTTGTTCGATTCTTCGCCAATAGGGGTCAATGTTTTAACGGATTTAAAGCAGTTGCGCAATAAATCCAACTCTGCAATAAGGCTATATGAACCTAGCACCCGGCCTTGAAAAAATTAACTTTTTTTTAGGGAAAATGGTAGTATTTTGTTTGTAGTTGATTGTAGTAATAATAGTTCCGTTTGTAGTTGGATCAATTAATAAATAAACAAAATTGAAAAATTGACCTGCACCTGACATTGAGATATCTCAAATCGGTTTTTTCCATGTGATAGAGAATCGTTTGTAGTTGATTGTAGAGATTTCCGTTTCGTTTGTAGTTGAATAGTTTAAAAGTTACAAGCAATTGTTTATACGCATAAGAGGCAACTTCGTCAATTTTTAATATTTTTAAAATCCTCTTCTTTCATCTGATTCAGAATGGTTTCTAGGTGTTTGCAGTGATCGCATTAGATACTTGGGCATAAAATAAAATATGGATATTGTGTTTCTGCCGAAGTGTTCGTGCAGTGGCTTTCATGACTCGTTCTTCCAAATCATTATGAATTTCCCACTTACCAGTTGGCTGAGGTGTATAAACAATCACCTATAACTTTCAACTATTCAATTATAAACGAATCGGAAATCACTACAAACAACTACAAACGATTCTGAATCAGATGGAAAAGACCGATTTAAAAAGTATTAAAAATTGACGAAGTTGGTTGAGAGCCGAAACGTATCGGTGTGACTAATACTAATTCAACTATAAAACTTCTTTATTTTTGACCTTTTTTTAATGAAACTTTTACTAGCGCATTGGTGAGATTTTTGTGATTAAAGTGGTACCAAACACGATATAGTTTCAATTATAATTACTTGCTAAAATTGATGTTAAAAGTTGGCGAAAAGCAAAGGAGGTGTTAGAGAGTCGCGCGTTCGAAGCAGCGCGGGCATTATGACGTTGCGTCGTTTCAATTGTTTTCGTTTTCTTTTTGTTTTTGAAGAGACCAGAGAGTCGCACCAGTCTCGTTCACGTGCACACAAGATGCACATCGCATTCCGGACATCTTTTTGTAATAATCTTATAATAAAGCAGCCTGTTTAAGTGTCCGTAGACGTACGCCGGAAATGCGTAGTACAGTGATCTACTACAAAGGACAAATTACATACATACATAAATATATATTTTTTTTTTTTATTTATTTTAAGTGGAAAGTACAATTCGCGTAGTGTCTTTAAGGGTTAAGTACGGTTTACGTAGCGTTTCAAAGTGCAGAACAAATACAGTGTACATTGGGTTTTGTGGTGGACAAAGACTGAAACAGTGTGTTATAATTACAATAAACGATGACGGAAGTGGTACTACAAGGAACTTTCAGCATCGATACGTTCGATCCAGCGGTTACAAACTGGAAAAGATGGTTACAGCGATTCGAGGGAGCCGTAACAGTCTTCACGGTACCTGACGATCAAAAGGTGGCCTACCTTTTACATTTCATAGGACCGGTGGCTTTCGATATCATCTGCGATAAGCTATCGCCGGCCGACCCGTACAAACAAACATATGCAAATATTACGGCTAAATTGGAAGATTTCTACGCACCAACCCCACTAGAAATTGCGGAAAATTACCGTTTTCATTTACGAAAACAAACGGAAGGAGAAACGATACAAAAACACGCTACGCAGTTGCAATCAGGGGTGGCCAAAGTGGATTACACCGGTTCGGTGCAGGTCAAGAAACCGGCTAGAGATAAAAGATACAATGCGCCGACGAAGAAAGCGGCACCAACGAAGTCAGATGTTCAATCGCGCCCTGCGTCGTCGAAGACGCTACATACAAACGCACGAGCGGCAACGAACGTTGTTTGTTTCCGGTGCGGCGCAAATCACTTGGCCACACATTGCAATCTGGATCAGGGCATCCGGTGCAGAAACTGTGGCATTGCGGGGCATCTCGCCAAAATATGCAAAAAAGCAAAAGCCAATACGAAGCAATTGGAGGAAATTCTGCTGGTCGAGCACCTACAACATCGGCAGGGATACTACGTCACCCTAGCAGTCGAGAATACACCTGTGAAGTTCGAGGTAGACAGCGGAGCCGCAGTAACCATCATCAGTAAGCGAATGAGCGAACAATTGTTTCCGAATAAAGTTCTAAGGTATACTACACTTAAATTACAAACATTTTGCAAAACAATCGTGGATATCGTAGGGATGTACAGCGTTCAAGTCCGATATCGAAACATTGCAAAAAGATTGAATGTATACGTCGCGAATGTAGACCGGAAACCGTTATTAGGTCGAGAATGGATCCGGCAGCTAAAAATTACGTTAACGGAAGAAATTGCACACGCGGCCGCGATTTCGCATAATGAAATAGACAAAATTTTAAAGAGTTACCAGGAAAAACTGGATCCGACCAGTTCAAAGATTCGTGGAATCCAAGCACGGCTTACATTAAAGGAAAATGCGAACCCGGTCTTTGTCAAAGCGCGTACCGTACCGTTCCGTCTGGCTGAGTTGATAACGAAAGAAATTGATACGTTAGAAAAAGAGGGAATACTCGAGAAGGTAAACGCGTCCGAATGGGCTACCCCCATTGTTCCAGTTCTAAAAAAGAATAATACAATTAGAATTTGCGGCGATTTTAGCGTAACCTTAAATAAGCATTTAGTCGTAGACGAGCACCCGCTCCCGACAATCGATGAATTATTTGCGACCATGGCCGGCGGAGATAAATTTTCGAAAATCGATTTACAACACGCGTGTTTGCAATTGGAAATTCGTCCCGAGGATCGTGAACAGGTAACGTTAAATACACACAAAGGATTATATAGATGCACCAGATTACTATACGGCATTGCAAGCGCACCCGCAATTTGGCAAAGACAAATGGAAAATTTACTACGAGACATTCCGGGAGTCTCAGTGTTCATCGATGATATTCGAATTACAGCTCCAAATGATAAAGTTCACTTGCAGCGCCTAGAACAAGTATTAACTAGATTAGGCAAGGCCAATATCCGAATCAATACGGAAAAATCCGAATTTTTCAAAAATTCAATAGAATACTGCGGGTATAGAATTGATAAACAGGGTATCCACAAAACAAAAACTAAGATGGATGCTATTGATAAGATGCCGCGACCGCGAAATATAACGGAACTACGAGCGTTCATTGGGTTTGTAAATTATTACGGCAGGTTTATAGAAAACTTGAGCTCGTTACTCTTCCCCTTGTACGAATTATTGAGCGACCGCGTGCCATTTAAATGGACGAAGGAATGCGAAAAAGCGTTCTTAGATGCTAAATGCCAATTCAAAAGTAACAAAGTCCTGGCTCATTTCAATCCGCAATTACCGTTAATTGTAGCTACCGACGCTAGTTCATACGGTGTCGGAGCAATACTCTCGCATAAATACCCAGATGGGTCGGAACGGGTATTGCAATACGCGTCACAAACGTTGTCGAAAACCCAACGTCGATACTCACAAATTGACAAGGAAGCGTACGCAATCATTTTTGCAATTAAAAAATTCCATCAATACCTCTACGGAAATCACTTCACTCTGTACACCGACACACCAACCGTTAGTACAAATATTCTCGCCAACGAAAGCATTGCCCGCTTACAGTGCCATGAGAATGCAACATTACGCGTTATTCCTACAAGGTTTTTCTTTTAATATTAAATACAAAAATACGAAATTACACAGTAACGCGGATGGGTTGTCGCGCTTACCCGTACGAAACGAAACCGATTTCGAGTATGATGTGGTAGACGCTCACGAGTTAAATAGCATAAATACCTTACCGGTTACAGCCGAGGAAATAGTGAAAGAAATAGAAACAGACGATAAATTACACAAAATTAAAGTAGCATTACAAAGCGAGAAGCTGCTATCCGCCCACGACCGATTCAATGATAACCAAACAGCGTACAGTTTACAACAAGGTATCATCATGGTCAACGATAAGGTGATTATTCCCGAAAAATTACGAAACAGAATATTACAAGAACTATTCAGGGCATTTTGGCGTAATTAGAATGAAACATTTAGCTCGAGGAATATGTTGGTGGCCGGGGATAGATCGAGATATAGAAAACGTTACTAAAAACTGCGTACACTGTAATAATAATAGAAACAATCCGGTAAAAGTGGACACGCATTGTTGGGAGCCTACGAATACTGTTTTCGATCGGGTACATGTTGATTACGCTGGCCCCTTCCTAAATCATTACGTTTTCGTGTTAGTCGACTCGTTTTCAAAGTGGCCAGAAGTTCGAATAGCTAAAAACACATCATCAAGAACTACAATAGAAAAATGTAGAGAAATTTTCAGTACATTCGGTATCCCGCGAATTATGGTGATGGATAATGGTATTAGTTTTCGCTCCCAGGAATTCGTGTCTTTCTTGAAAATGAACGGAATTACTCCAAAATTTACGGCACCGTATAACCCGTCGACAAACGGACAGACGGAGCGTTTCGTCCAAATGGTAAAAATCGGTATTAAAAAGAACCTAGAACAAAAACAAGCAACAAAAGAAAATATTCACACTGCGTTACAACAATTGTTACTCCATTACCGAACGACTGTACATGCGGGTATAAATGTATCCCCAGCGGAAGTAATGTTTTCAAGGAAAATAAGAACGCGGTTAGATTTAGTTTTGCCGGCCAAGCAGCAACCGCGTTCAGATGAAAACTCAGATAAGCGAGTGCGTGAGCTTGAGAGGGGAGAGAGAGTGCAGTGTAGGAATTATTTCGGATCAAAGAAATGGTGTTTCACGAGGGGAACTACCCAAGTGTTACGCTCACTTATTAATGAAACTTTGCCACCTTGTAGAGCTCGTCGCCCTGAACGCGCCTATACCCCTGTTACGAGCCGGAGGGGGCGGCTGCGTAGCCGGGGCTTAATTTAGGTATATGGTATTTGTTAATGGCTTGACCAATGTTGTTATTAACACTGGGAGCCTAAGGAAGTAGACGTGGAGACGAACCTACGTATGGCTAACGTAGGGAGCTCCAGGAGGTTGGCTATAGTGGACGAACCTACGTATGGCTAACGTAGGGAGCCACAGGAAAGGTGTAGAGTGGAGGACGAACCTACGTATGGCTAACGTAGGGAGCCTCAGGAGCGTGATATGCGGACGAACCTACGTATGGCTAACGTAGGGAGCCGCAGGAAACGTTAGTATTAGGTCTCGTAACTTGATTGATGTACCTCGAGCGGTAAAGGTACACCTTAGTGGGTTTCTAGATAGTAAATATAATTGAATAATAGAATGTAAGTTAAAAATAATGTGAGTTTATTCTCTATTCCGGGACTTTACAATTGTTGTGTGTAATTGTCGCGGTGTTCGATGAATTAAACTCTAGGTTGCAAGTTTAAATGAGTTGAATAAATAGAAATTAGTTTCGATTCCGCGAAGCAAGAATCTAATTCTTCTCGGTTTTCACGAACGCGAGCAAACGGGGGCGGACTACAACGATTAAAATAATGCTTAACAGCAGACAACGTACTGTATAGTTACTGTGAGTGCTTGAAGGGGACTTGAATACCCGATCTCGCAGAGTTTCCTCGTTGCAGAGATTATCCGAAAAAGGACGTACTGACGTGTAACGAACTGATTCTAGACTTCAACTAGACCCGAGGTGCCCTTGTCGCTACCCTTTTTATACTCAAAAACTAGAGTAAAAAAGTGGTGGGGACTGACTCTACGTGACCCGTAGGACCGCGCCCCTGCTTTGCGTTGGTCTCGAATTTTCTAGAAGACGGTTGGTGTCGGGTGCACCCATCCGATTCCATATAAGGAAATTTTTTGAGAAGGGTTTGTAACACCATATAAGGAAATTTCCAAGACGGATACGTAACACCCCCTTATGGGGGCAGACGGCCAATTGTTTAAAAGATATTAACAATTAAAGTTAGTTACTGCTTACATTGAGAAGCATGACAAACTAACACATATAAATACTTAGCTTCGCGGTAAAACGCTTGACTCACAATCTAATTGTCCACGGTTCAAGTCCATGGTTCCGAACTTTTTTTTTCTTTTTTCTTTTTAATGATAATTTGTCTCTTTTTGAATAACTATTACAACTGTGCTATAATCATTGCATTTATTAATAGGTAATTAATTACATGTGCTGAAATTTTTATAGAATTTAAGTTATCTTTTCTATCCAATACGTACATTAACACCCTTACCGCATTCAGAATTTACACGCGTTTATTTATTATTATTTGTTTTTACAAGTTCAATTTATTTAATTATATTTATTTAGTTACATTCATTTATACTACTGTGCAAATTTATAATTTATATTTACAACATTAGAAGAAGATGCAGAAGACATTAGTGAAGAATCCAAAACAATAGGACAGAAATTATATTCGTATTTTATGGAAATTAATTGTGTGTGTGTTACGTGGCCGACGGCTTGGCAGCGCGCGTGGCTATCAGAGGCTTTCTGATTGGCGGCCGCGTAACTTATTTTTTTATCAATACAACCCGAGCGGTAAGATTGTATTGTGGTAGGAACTGTCACAAGGTTTCACTGGGTTTAAAGGAGAATGCTAATGTGGGTTTGACACAGCAATGTATATATTCTACAATCTTGGTCTATTACAGATGTTGTTGTCGCGAATATAGGTGTATAATGTGATATATTACCTATTTCCACTATGCTCGGTGTTCACGCACTGGCAATGCGGGGGTGTTGTGTGTGGTTGATTGTAATGCCAAATAGAAACACGACTCGCGGATTCTATAAGGTGAATGTTGCTCGAAGGGGACTTCAACCCGATCTCACTAATAGTAACCAACTCACTACCGTACACGACGTGCTCGACACGAGATGAACTCTGGTACTGCCCCCGATCGTTGGTACGAACGGGTTTATATACTAATTAAGAAGGGTGGTCTGGTTACTATTCGAGTGATCAGGCTGGGTCCACCTGCCTCTGCGACAGTTTAGAGTGGTTGCATCTGCTATTTGATTACGGCGGACCCATTGCTTTCCCAAGTGTTTGGTTCTGCTATCGGTGGGCCTTCTGTTTATTACGAGAGTAAATGGTCGGTTTGCCCGAGAGTTTTCCTTTCCAGATGTTTAAGCTTATTTGAAAGGAGACACGTTTGATAAAAACGGTCTGTCTACGTGACACCTCCCCCCTTAGATGAAACATCGCGGTAATCGTGATGCTTTCAATTGGAAAGGAAAACACTCACTAGAATGTGTTGAAGTTTTGGTGTTGTAATGCAATATGTCGGGTGTTATGTGTGATGTGTGTGTACTTATCGCTACGTGTGATGGTTGGTGATGCTGCTAACTGCGGTATGAAGTCGAAGCGTACGTCTGGGTCCAGGCTGCCTCGATCGGATTTGTCTCTCGGTGTACCAGGTTGGTACTATTGCAGGCGGTGGTATGGGTTGGTTTGCTCTTTGGTATTCCATTTCCATGATGATGGCGGCAATACACTCCTCGCAGTGGTAGGCGGCCTGCAACTCCATCAGGGGCGCGCTGCAAATATCGCAGGCCCCAGGCGGATATGCCGTTGGTAGTGGATAGTGTACCTCCACCATGTCATAGATCCTTGCTGCTCCAAGGGCTGCTTCGAGAGCACACTGCATACAGACAATGCCAACGTCTAATCTGTAGCAAGTGCTGCGCATGCACAGGCGGGCCGTCAAGTTCATCAGCAGCTCGATGCGACTGGTGTCCCTCTCAGTTGGTTGTTCCCTGATGTAGCACATTTCGGTCCGCTCAGATAAGTGTTTTGGAAGAATGGTGTTGTGGTCTGCTTTTATACCCGGCCTGGAACCGCGTATCTCATGCCCAACCACGCCTCCGCCACGTTGAATGGTGGTTGTCCTGGTAGACGATCGAGGGCTACATCTGCCACGACCTCACCCTCGCCTCTGATGTTGGTTAGCAGACCCCTCCTTCCTTCCAACACCCTCTTGGCCTGCTCTATCTTCCAGGTCCTGCATACAGGGCGGATACCCCGTACCCGTACCTTGAAGGCCTGCCACGGTAGATTTTGAAAGCGTGGCGGCAAGGTCCGAAGTTGGTCGACCGGTGCCCTTACCACCTTGCCGTGGTCACGAAGAGCCACCTCGAACTGGCCGTCCACCAGGTGTTGAACTTCTCCTCGGACCCAAGTACCTTCTTTACTTCTGTACGCCACCAGACGTCCAGTGGTCAGTCTTCCCTGGTTTGGAAAGTGGAGGTGGCCGCGGTCGCTCATGTACCGATACAGGTCCCGGTACAGTCGCCTAGCTTCTTCCCGACCGTCGTCCACCTGCGCCCAGAATTCTACCGGATTGTCCACGTGGACAATTCCGATCCGAACAGAACTGCTCAAAACTATATTTTTGATGGTGTTCATTTTCTTGAGGATGTCTACTGATGAGACTATGGTGCCGAGAACTGCTTATATAGTCTGAAAACCCTTATCTTACCCCACTCTTATTTCGACTCTTAGAGGAGGGATGTGTAGGAGTGGCTACGGCCCCTTAGAATATTGTGGCACTTGGTCTAGGTGCTGAAGATTTTTCCCTTGGTAAATTTATATTATTTGAATTTGATTCTTCTGAGTTTTTAGGTATTTCTTCCAGTTGCAATTCAATTTCGTTCGGTTTGTCCAAAGGTTTTAGTTTATTAATGATTTTGTGTATATTACTTTTTATTATTGTCCCAATTATTAATAGTAGGATCAAAGATACTACTCCAAACGAGGAAAATGTTGATATTTTTATACGATTTGTGGAAATTTCTTGAAGTTCCAATTCTTTCGCCCGATGCTCCAATTCCTCTAGGTTTGGTGCTGTCGGAAGGTTCTTCCAATTTGTGATTACTTGATCTGTATTAGTGTAATTGGTTTCTAAAACTGATAGGTGATGTTCTGTTATTTTCGGAATGATTACTGATAAATTGTATGACGCGGATGGGTAATGTATAATATTTTCCATGGTTACTATTGTGTCCATTGCTTTTAATTGCATCGCATTTACTGTGGCTCTACATCCCGGTTCGAGGTTGAAAATTCCAGTATTGTAAATGTTTGCTATAGTTGGTTCATGGCCAGAATTATCTGTTCTACTGGTGGTGCATGTGCAAGGTATTTATCAACATCCAATGACGTGACCAATCGCCATTGCGATTGCTATGTCCGTATGTCTGACAATTTATCGTAAAACAAACCCGTTGATTGCGCCAGTGGTAACACCTTTGAACCGCCTTTAATTGCTGTCTGACTCATAACCAGAGCCAGAGGTATCAGAAGTAGTTGTGCCGGAATCATGATTTCCCGTTATTTCCGTTTTTTCCGCTATTTCCGTTTTTTCCGCTGTGGATGGAAAATAAGCGTGTTTTAATTTATCTTGGTGTTTTGTTATCGTTTTGTCAGGTGTTCGCAATACAATGTTGTTCATATCTGTTACATTAATGATCTCATATGGCCCTACATAATGTGGATCAAATTTACTAATTCGTGGTTCTAGCAATACATAAGCATAATCGCCTACATTGAATTCTACCGGTCGGGAATGTTTATCATAGTACTTCTTCGAACGGTGCTTGGAAGCAATCAAATTATCGGCTGCTATGTTGCGGATTTTTATAGTATGAGTTATTAATTCTGTTAAATAGTCGCCATATGATTTTAACCTTTCGCCAGTTGGAAACGAACTTGGTTCACGGGCTGGTTTTCCAAATATTAATTCATATGGAGAGAAATTTGTTGCTTCATGTACGGAAGTATTATAAGAAAACATGGCAAATGGTATTAATAGGTCCCAATCTTCATAATTATCCATGTAATGTTTAAGATATTCTGTTAGTACTATATGACTTCGTTCTAGTGATCCATTAGTTTGTGGTCTGTATCCAGAAGTTGTGATTTGTTTGATTTTGAATATTTCTGAAAGATTTTTCATTAAGCTTCCGATAAAACTAGTTCCCTTGTCTGTTAATATTGCTCGTGGTGTTCCATATATGGCAATAAAATGTCTCGCGAAAGCGTCTGCTATTGTGGCTGCTCTAATGTTTGGTATTGCTACTGCTATACAATATTTCGTTAAACAATCTTGCATTGTGAGAATGTATTTATTTCCGCTAGGCGTTAAAGGTAAAGGTCCTACGGTGTCTAAAGCAACTTTATCAAATGGTTCTATCGGGGTATCGGTAATTAACATTGGTTGATGAGTTTTTGCTCTAACTAATTTCTCTTCTTGACAGCTTGGACATTTCCTGATATAATTTCGTATTTCGTTGTGCATTTCTGGCCATTGATATTTCGCTCTGATGCGTTTATATGTTTTTGTGACTCCTTTATGTCCTCCTATCAAACTGTCGTGAGCTTCGCGAATTATTTGTAATCGATCTTCTTCTGATGGTGTAATCGTTGAACAATTGCATATGATGATTTTCTGTGTTGTACCGTTGAAAACGTCCTTTATTAATTTAGTTAATTCATTGGTTGGTAATTTATGAAAATCTCCGACTGCTGATATTCTAAATGATTTAATTGGATTTTGATCTAAATGCTGTTTCAGTGTTTGTAGTCCGTTTAGTATATCTTCACTTTTAATGGTGTCGTAAAAATTATCTGATATTATTATACTGTAAACTTTGTATGAGCCATTTGCTGATTCTATTACGTCTCCTTTCTGCGGTTTCTTTGACATGAGCTGTTGTAAATCTATTGCTTCTGTGTCCAGTAACAGTTTTCCAATGGGGGTTACCAATTTACAGTCCGCAGGTATGAAATGTGCGTAATGACCTTCCTCGGTGGTCAGGGTGTTTGGAGAGATAATAACCTCAAGTGTCTGTGAAGGTTGCACTTTTCTTCGCAGGTCATCTCCCTCCGTGGAAAGAGTGTCTGTGTCAAGAAGTGTGAGCGGATAAGGGTCAACGGTACGGTCAAAGTTTTCCTGTGGTTGCTGGATTGCCGTTCCTATTGTTTCGTTAACAGGTTGTGGTTGTAAAATTCCCTCATTTGTTACAAGTGATAATGGTGTATGGTTAAGTAAATCCTGTTGCGGGTTTGCGATTATCGTGTTTTCCGTAATGGTATTTTCTGATGGTTCTTCGAATGAAATCAAGTTTACGTCTTCTTCTGTCGATGTGATTTTAGTAGAATTTGCTTGCGGATGAAAGTTTATTGTTTCCATGTGTTCATCTGGCATACTTATCTCGTGCGATAAGTTAGGTAAGACTCTCGGTCTATCTGCTATTGGAGAATGTTGAACCTTCCCACGGGCTGGTTCTTCATCAGAGCTAGTGTTTTCCTCTTGATATTTCGGTCTCCTTTCCCTGTCCCTTTGTAGTTGCCGCACACGAAATCCTATGGAATCCGTGTCGATTTCTGGTTTCTGTCCTATGTGCTTGTAATCGGAGTCTTGAGGATCTCGGGGTATAAGTGGTAAGCAAGATGGTACTGGGTTACGTGATAATGCGTCTGCGTTCTTGTTCGTCTTTCCTGCTTTATGGATAACCTGATATTCGTACTCTAAGAGTCTGAGTCTCCACTTCATAAGTCGTGATGTCGGATCCTTGACAGAGTGTAACCAGACTAACGGTCGGTGATCTGTGACGAGTGTGAATTTTGTTCCATAAAGATACGGTCTGAAATATTGTACTGCGTAAACCATTGCAAGACATTCCTTTTCTGTAGCAGAATAATTCCTTTCGGCTTTATTTAAGGTACGAGATGCGTAGGCAATTGGTAGATCGTTTCCTATTTCTCCTTGACTAAGTACAGCTCCAATTGCGTAATCTGATGCGTCAGTGGTAACAATGAACGGTCGATTAAAATCCGGATATTGTAAAATTGGTTGTGTACAGAGTTCGTCGCGTAAATTTTCAAAACTTTTTTGCTGGTCTTCGGTCCACTTAAAACGAATTCCTTTACCTAATAACTGAACTAATGGTTTTGATTTAATAGAATAATCTTTTATGAAACGGCGATAATATCCTGTCAGTCCCAAGAACTGCTGGACATTTTTCTGTGTTTTAGGAATGGGAAATTCTTTTACAGCTTGTAATTTACGAGGATCTGGCTTAACACCATTTTCTGTTAAAATGTGTCCTAAATAAGTAACCTCCTTACGTAAGAATTCGCATTTATCAATCTGCAGTGTAAGTCCAAATTCTCTGAGCCGATTGAGTAATTTTTTTACTTTTATTTCATGTTCTCGTAGTGATGAAGAGAAAACAACCATATCGTCTATGAATACATGAGCGTTCTCTAGACCAGATATAACTTGATTCATTAAGCGTTGAAATGTCGGTGGTGCATTTTTTAAACCAAATGGCATGCGTACAAATTCAAAATGCCCATCCGGTGTTGTGAATGCTGTTTTCGGACAATCCTTAGGATCCATTTGAACTTGATGAAATCCATTTGCTATATCAAAAATTGTGAAATATTTTGCTCCTCCCAATTTATCTAGAATTTCGGTGATATTCGGCAAAGGAAATTTATCACTCAAAGTCTTTTCGTTTAAGGCTCGGAAATCGATTACCATACGCCAACGCTTATTGCCCTTAGCGTCTGGTTTCTTTGGTACAATCCATAACGGAGAATTATATGGTGAACTAGATGGCTGTATGACTCCTTGTAATAACAGAGCCTTTACTTGACGTTGTATTTCGTCTTGGTGTACTGGTGGATATCGGTATTGTCTTGTATTAATCGGTACGTCATCTGTTGTATGAATTGAATGGTAAAAATTCGGTACTTCTCCTAGTTTGTCTCCAGGCAAGTAAAATCTGTCTGAAAATTCGTCGACGATGTTGAATACATGTTTACGTTCTTCTGCATTGAGATGATCGGTTCTTAAAAGATTTCTAATTCGTGTTGCTCTATTTTCTGGTGTGTTTTCGGTCATATATGAAGAAATTGGGTCGTCGTCCGACGAGTCGTAAATATCGTAAGGATGAATGTATTGAGGTTCAATTTCGATGTCTACATCGTCTTCTCCGGTATTCGTTGCTAACGCGTAACAAATGCCGTCACGATTATATACTGCTGCTTCGCCAATGTATATATTTTCTGATGTTTTGAGTCGCGGTAAGTATCCCTCTTTAATATTTGGATTAGCTATGTGAATTGCAATTTGTTTTGTTGTTCGAGCTTCGATACGGTGTTTAGTCGATTTCGGATTTTTCTGCTGAGCTAAATCTCGGTAATTTGAAAAACGAAGTGGTCGAATAGGTTTATCTTTCAATACTAGTGTTCCATGATAATATGAAATTTCTGCTTCTTCTTGTAATAAAAATGGGCTGCCTATAATTCCATCGGCTTCTATTGCAAGGTTCTCTACTACGTAAAATAATGCAGGCTTACCGTGAATGTGAAGAATTGTGGTTCCTATGCTATAAATAGGTGATTTTGTAAGTCCTGTGATTTCAATAACTTCTTTAGTGATACGTTTGGCTTGATCTCCGAGAACATCGCGCACTATTAAGTTAACTGCCGCGCCACCGTCAATTAAAAATTCAGCTGTTTCTAATTCTAATTCCGGAACTTTGATTTTTATTCTTGGTGCTGGGGTTTCCTTGATGAGGATTCTCCCGTGAATCTGACTATCTTTTGGCGAGGTCTTTGCAGATCGCTCACCGCCTCGCCTTTCCGTTGAGCGTTTTCTGAGTTTAAAGACTTGTTTGATTCGACTGAAGAATTTCGAGAGTATGATCGCTGTCTGAAATTTTGCGAATTCCTCCTACAACGTTTTTCATCGTGTCCTTGGGTATCACATCGCCAACAATATAGCTGCGAAGTATCATCCTTTTCACTGCGTTTTAAAACTGTAAACCGTTTTTCATCTTGATCTGTGCGTGGTGAATTTGAACGATAAGAAGGTGAATTCGATTGATTCCTGGATCGCACAGTCCATGCTGATGTACGTGGTCGTCCTTCTCTCTCGTCTTCAGAGTTAGATGGTCTCCTCTGTCGATCTCTATATCGATCGTGTCGTGTTGGAGATTGAGGGTATGAAATTTCATTTCGACGTTCGTTGCTGTGGTGATCCCTGTTGTTCCAGCCTCCTGGTGATGTGTTTCGTGCCAAATCACGACGACTTCTTAATTTCCTGTCTACCTCTAGCACAGCGTCAAAAGCTTCCTCTAAGTTTTTAATGTCTCTATTTTGTGCTGATACCTTAAAAGAGATGCGGTCTGGTAATCCATCTAGGAAATTTTCTAAAATATCCATTTCCATTTGTTTAATATTTTCCTCTGAATGTCTAGGATATTTCTCTTTAATCGCTCCTCTTGTACAATAAACAAGATGGCTTGTTCTATCGATGTAGTTTCTCAAACTTTCGTATTCCCTAATTTGAAGCCTGGCAATTTCTGTTTGAAATTGCGATAAGCTCTTTCCTGGTCCAAATCTTCTCTTCAAATGCTTGATCAACGCGGATACCGAAGTGAATTGATGTTCTAAAGTACTTCTTCGCGCCGGACCGGTGAGTTTAGTTAAAATAATTGTAAGGTATTCCCTTTCTGTTCCCTCAGGAATCAAGGTCAATCCATCTTCTACCAGTTGTGCAAAACGTGATAAAGGTGGATTCTCACCATCAAATGTTGGTATTGTTAACGCAACATTTTGTATGCAGGATCTTTGTGTCAAAAGTGTCATAGAATTTGCGATCGAAACTGTTAAGTTCATAAGATCGGCTGAAGAAATATTGGCTTGTTCATTCGCCATGTTGAATGAATTTGTTGGTTAAAGAATGTAACTAGGAAAACTAGTATATACCTCTTGTTACCCGATTGACTAGGAAAACTAGTATACAATCGTTGTTCAACAAAGTAATAGCCGTGTGTCAAATTCCACGAAAGTAATTATGCCAGTGAAAATGATCTATGTGACTGTATCCCACCGCTGTCACCAGTTCTGTTACGTGGCCGACGGCTTGGCAGCGCGCGTGGCTATCAGAGGCTTTCTGATTGGCGGCCGCGTAACTTATTTTTTTATCAATACAACCCGAGCGGTAAGATTGTATTGTGGTAGGAACTGTCACAAGGTTTCACTGGGTTTAAAGGAGAATGCTAATGTGGGTTTGACACAGCAATGTATATATTCTACAATCTTGGTCTATTACAGATGTTGTTGTCGCGAATATAGGTGTATAATGTGATATATTACCTATTTCCACTATGCTCGGTGTTCACGCACTGGCAATGCGGGGGTGTTGTGTGTGGTTGATTGTAATGCCAAATAGAAACACGACTCGCGGATTCTATAAGGTGAATGTTGCTCGAAGGGGACTTCAACCCGATCTCACTAATAGTAACCAACTCACTACCGTACACGACGTGCTCGACACGAGATGAACTCTGGTACTGCCCCCGATCGTTGGTACGAACGGGTTTATATACTAATTAAGAAGGGTGGTCTGGTTACTATTCGAGTGATCAGGCTGGGTCCACCTGCCTCTGCGACAGTTTAGAGTGGTTGCATCTGCTATTTGATTACGGCGGACCCATTGCTTTCCCAAGTGTTTGGTTCTGCTATCGGTGGGCCTTCTGTTTATTACGAGAGTAAATGGTCGGTTTGCCCGAGAGTTTTCCTTTCCAGATGTTTAAGCTTATTTGAAAGGAGACACGTTTGATAAAAACGGTCTGTCTACGTGACATGTGTATAATTACAAATAAACGCTAGTAAATTTTGAATGCAGTAAGGGTGTTAATGTACGTATTGGATAGAAAAGATAACTTAAATTCTATAAAAATTTCAGCACATGTAATTAATTACCTATTAATAAATGCAATGATTATAGCACAGTTGTAATAGTTATTCAAAAAGAGACAAATTATCATTAAAAAGAAAAAAGAAAAAAAAAGTTCGGAACCATGGACTTGAACCGTGGACAGTTAGATTGCGAGTCGAGCGTTTTACCGCGGAGTTAAGCATTTATATGTGTTAGTTTGTCATGCTTCTCAATGTAAGCAGTAACTAACTTTAATTGTTAATATCTTTTAAACAATTAGCCGTCTGCCCCCAAAAGGGGGTATAGGCGTGTTCAGGGCGACGAGCTCTACAAGGTGGCAAAGTTTCATTAATAAGTGAGTGTAACACTTGGGTAGTTCCCCTCGTCGGAGTAGTCAAACAGCGTATAGGGAAGCTGAATTACGAAATCGCGTTGGACGATGGGCGAACGTGGAAGCGCCACATAAACCAAATACAAAAAATCGGCCGCGGTACGCAAGTTCAAGTCAATGATGACTGAAACTTCGATTACAAACCACCGGAGGATCCGGAAACCGCGCAAACGCAGAGGGAGGAGCAGAACTGCCCTTAAGGGGGTAGACACGGGTAATGCAGCGAGGTGACATTACCGGCAAAAACGGGCCTATTAATGGGTTTACGGGAATCGGTTATTTGTCCTTATATGAGAACACATAGGGCTGGGTGAGGGCTCATTCGAAAGAGGAAGGTACAATGCAGGGCGGCCAACTCATGGTTTAAGTATTAAATAACAGAGCAGGCGAATAAAAAAGTTTGATGGTTGCATACATTAGTACATGTATTGTTTCATTCTCGAACCTCTTTCTCTCTTGAGCGCCCTATTCTTTTCTATGTCTGGCAGGAATCAAAATCGGCTCGAGCCTGTTGCAATTGTAACAGATGTGGCGACAGCGTGACAGAAGTCTTAATACGTTGCCGCAACTATGCCATACTTCCGACTATATTCGCGTAGCTGTTTGTGGTGTCAAATTAGAATTTACATTTATCGACTGATTTCTGTTTTTACCGACCCCGATGATAACGTGGTCAAATATACCATCAATGCCTCTGACGGAAAATCAGTGAACTATTCTTCCGTCTACAGTAATGCTTCGAAATAAGCAAGTGGTCTCTGCTTCGAAATAAGCAAGTCGCTATCCCCTCTTCTTTGTTTGAAGTCGCCCGCAAAGTGAGAGGTACGAGAAACGAGTGAGAAATCCGTGAAAGCGCGAAGCCGATGTTTAAGGTAATAAATTTCACGCTTGACTGAGCAGTGACATCGGTTAGTAGAAGAAAGATGGAATATATATAATGCTTTCTCAGTCTGGTATATTTGCTTCGAAATAAAGCATAGTGCGAAAATGAGAGGTCATGTTATATTCTATCCTTGTCCAAAAAATAACATCGCTGCTCGGCCGATCACTTTATGATTTGCCGCTACCTCGGATCTCTCACTCGTTTCTCGCGTTCTCTATCGTCCCGTTTCGAGAACAAAGTCAAGC
The DNA here is from genome assembly GCF_051020975.1 of Osmia lignaria lignaria. Classification (NCBI taxonomy): domain Eukaryota; kingdom Metazoa; phylum Arthropoda; class Insecta; order Hymenoptera; family Megachilidae; genus Osmia; species Osmia lignaria. The sequence goes on from NC_135035.1 coordinate 4,332,049, forward strand.
CGAATAGCATACCTGCTTCGAAATAAGCAACTGTTCTGTCCCGAGCCACTTGCTTGCAGTAAAATCTGGGTATATGCAACATCGCTATCCCCTCCACTTGGGGGGATCCCGCTAAGCCGAACCGAGCCGCTCGGCGAGGAAACTGTGTAATATGATCCGACCGTAATATCGGTGTGACTAATACTAATTGAACGATAAAACTTTTTTATTTTTAACTTTTTCTTAATGACACTTTTACTAACGCATTTGTGAGATTTTTATGATTAAAATGGTACCAAACACGATATGATTTGAATTATATTTATTTATGAAAATAATAATAAAACTGTACATATATATAAGGCAGGCCGTACACCAAAGATACATCAAACACGCAACATGCAACATGCAACACGTCGCATGTTGTGTACGAACGTAGAATAGGTATCACGGCACGGTACAAACGATTTGTACCAACGTAGAATAGGTAACGCGGCACGGTACAAACGATTTGTACGGACACAGAATCGATACCAAGACTGGATACAGTAATGCTTCGAAATAAGCAAGTGACTCGGGACCGAACAGTTGCTTATTTCGAAGCAGGTTGCTATTCGGCTTGACTTTGTTCTCGAAACAGGACGATAGAGAACGCGAGAAACGAGTGAGAGATCCGAGGTAGCGACAAATCATAAAGTGATCGGCCGAGCAGCGATGTTATTTTTTGAACAAGGATAGAATATAGCATGCCCTCTCATTCTCGCACTATGCTTTATTTCGAAGCAAATATACCCGACTGAGAAAGCATTATATATATTCTATCCTTCTTTTACTAACCGCTGTCTCTGCTCAGTCAAGTGTGAAATTTATTACCCTAAACATCGGCTTCGCGCTTTCAAGGACCTCTCACTCATTTCTCGTACCTCTCACTTTGCGGGCGACTTCAAACAAAGAAGAGGGGATAGCGAGTTGCTTATTTCGAAGCAGAGACCACTTGCTTATTTCGAAGCATTACTGTATATGCAACGTTTAAATGCCCAGAATCGACACCTCGGCTGGATATATGCAACATTAAATGCCCAGAATCGACACCTCGGCTGGATATATGCAACGTTTAAATGCCCAGAATCGACACCTCGGCTGGATATATGCAACGTTTGAAACCCGAGCCGACACCGCAACCGGTTTTCATTTCCAATCCTCCTTTGCCTTTCGCCAACTTTTAACATCAATTTTAGCAAGTAATTATAATTGAAACTATATCGTGTTTGGTACCACTTTAATCACAAAAATCTCACCAATGCGCTAGTACAAGTTTCATTTAAAAAAAGTCAAAAATAAAAAAGTTTTTGATTCAATTAATATTAATCACACCGATACGTTTCGACTCTTTCCTTTGATCATCGGACCTCTCTCTTTTTGCCACTGTCTGTCCTTTTCTACGTTCACGCTTGGCTTCTCGTCGCGTGTAACCCGAGATTCGACACCTCGACTGGATATATGCAACGCCTGGGTCCCAATGTTTGTTGCATATATCCAGCTTTTACTGTATTTCGAGGCAATCCTGTATGACTCGAATGTGTCGGATTACCCGTCGCGATCAAGCTATCAGCTGCGATCAAGGTACTCGAACATTTGAACGGTTCGGCTTCTTTCTCTCTTTCTCTCTCTCTCTCTCTCTCTCTCTCTGATGCATACTCGCCTCATTCGTTGAACTTCACACTACCTTCCGTAATAAGCAATTGTTTGTATTTGGTACCTGCATGTGTGTGTGTGTTATTTCTACTTAGGCGTCGTTTGAAGAAGGCAGCGTACCTTGCGGTAGGTCAGAGCACCTGTACCGTAGACGATGCAGGTACCACCTCTTCCGAAATGCTCCGACACTCGCCTGTTGCGACTGATTATTCTGCGATTGAAGAACCTTCCACTTCTTATGAGCTGCTGCCACACTCGCCTCCTGCTGACGATTTTTCTGTGATTGAAGAACCTTCCACCTGTTATGAGATGCTTCCACACCCGCCTGCTGCGAATGATTTTTCGACCGTGGAAGCGTATGAAGAAAACGTGGAAGAAATTGAGGCGTATGAAGAAATCGTGGAAGAAATTGAAGCGTAAGAAGAAATCGTGGAAGAAATTGAAGCGTATGAAGAAAACGTGGAAGAAATTGAATCTGATTTAGAAGATTACGCATTAATAGAAACAGCAGAACCACCGCAGTTGGAAGAAAAATCAGTTTCTAGCGGGATAGATTTCGTCGATTTTCAACATGTTTTCAAGCAAATAATACAGCTTGGAAAACATTCAAGTATCGGCTGTGGCGTGGAACACTTCCAAATAATTGGATGTCAACAAAACGGACTTGCAAAAAAGTACAAAGTAAAATGCCAAATGTGTAATCACGTTGAGTGCGTATCGTGCCTTCAGAACAGTGATAACACGATGGACATCAACCGCAGCGCTGTTTCCGGTACAATGATGACAGGCGGCGGATACAATCAACTAGAAGAAATACTTTCTGGCATGAACGTGTCCTGCATGAGCAAGAGAATTTACGAAAAATGCCAAGATGAAATAATCGATGCGTTCGAATTGGCTGCGCAACGAGAAATAGAAAACGCAGGGACATTAGAAAAAGAGCTAGCCATAGCAAGAGGCGATATGCTTCCAGGCTGTAATATACCATGCATTCCAGTTGTCGCAGATGGCAGCTGGATGAAGAGATCATACCGTGGAGGTGATTACAACTCTCTGTCTGGTGTAGGAGCCATCGTGGGATACCACACCAAAAAGGTGTTCTACATCAATGTAAAAAATAAATTTTGTATAATTTGCCAAACCGCTGCCAAGAAGAAGGAAGAGGCACGGCAGCATCGTTGCTTTAAAAATTGGGGTCGTAACCAGAATTCAACTGGTATGGAAAGTGCTGCTATTGTAGACGGATTTAAATGCAGCATACAAATGCACGGCCTGATATATTCAATATTAGTTGCCGATGGAGATAGCAGTGTGTACAAAAAGATATTGGACAATGATCCATACAAAGAATATATGGTGCATGTACGAAAAATTGAATGTACCAATCACCTGCTACGCAACTTTAGTAGAAAAATAAATGAGATCGCCACAAAAAGCCGCTTCAAAGAACTACGAGCTATTGTAAAAGAGAATGCCCTGCGCCTGCGCACTGGTGTGAAAAAAGCTGCAGAATACCGATTCAAAGAGAAAGTAACACTCGCTGATCAAATAAAAAATTTAAAAACAGATATGAAAAATGTAGCGAGTCATGTTTTCGGTGAACATCAGGAGTGTCAACGACTAGCATACTTTTGCAACAAATACTCTGACCCGAACGGAGTGAACTATGTTCCACAATTGAAAGAATGCGGTATTTATCAAAGCATTGAAGAAGCAATGCAACCGCTCTTTCCTCAAGCTGAAAGCTTGTTATATGGATTAAATAATAATGCAGTGGAGAGTTTCAATAACATAATTGTGAAATTCATCGGTGGCAAAAGAATAAACTTTGGACTCAAGGGCTCGTATCAGGGTAGAGTCTCTGCTGCTGTTCTTCATTTCAATTCAAGAGAGTCGTTCAGCCGATTGAGTACTGCTATGAACAAGGAACCGACAGCCATCGTACAAAATATGGAACAACGACGTAAGCATGCATCGCAAATGGCAGCGAAATATAAGCAAAATGCCAAAGCATGTTCTTCTCGATACGAAAAGCAATCGTGCGACAAAGATTACGGCCCCACGGCAGAAAAACCAGATATGGAAGAAGCAGTATTCTCTTCTGAGTGTGAGAGGCACATGCTTACACTCCTTCAGTGGCAAACGATGAAACATAAAATTGAAGCAGAAACTCGCGATCAGGCCAAGAGCGAAAAATGGATAGCCTACCGTAAAAAATTATTAACTGCATCGCATTTCGGCAAGGTATGCCGATTGAGAAAGAATACACCAAGAGGAAATACGATAAAGAGTATAATGTATCCGCAAATTCAATATTCGCGTTCCCTTGAATACGGAAGAGAGAACGAGGCAAATGCCTTGAAACAATTGGAAACGGAAATGGGAATCCATATTCTACCGTGTGGTTTATTCATCGATGCCGTTGTGCCTTATTTAGGTGCAACTCCTGACGGCCTCGTGGACGATGATACTATCGTCGAAGTGAAATGCCCTGAATCGGCGAAGGATTTATCGCCTGCTGAAGCAATAGAGCAACTTCCTGCAATACGGCGTATTTTCCGGGGTGATGAAATGAATAAAATTCATCATTACTATTATCAAGTGCAAGGACAGTTACACATAACGAATAGACAATGTGCTCTATTCTGTTTATGGACAAAGAAGGGAATAAAAATTACAAAAGTATAAAGAGACGACAGATTCTGGGCAACAGAAATGGAGCAAAAACTGAAAAGGTTTTATGAAGACTCCATGTTGCCAGAAATTATAGACAGCAGATTTAATCGGCAGCAACCTATTAGAGAGCCTGCATACATAAAACAGAGCAACAATACATGTACCAGTACACAAGAAAGTACATGTGACGACGTACATAAAAATCAGAATTGCACCGACGAGTGCACACACCACACATGATGAGGTGTATAATAAACGATTGCAATCTAAGGTCGCAATGCACCTGCGGGTGCACACAGCTCATATGATGAGCTGTTCTACAGTCTATTCAGACTACACTCGGCGGTGCACACACCACACATGATGAGGTGTATAATAATATCTTTGACGGGGGTGGTGGTGGATCTCTTCACACTCTCCTATTAATTTTTACTTTCAGCTACTTCTTTAATTTATCGGAAGGGAAAACAATTTATAATCTGGGAGGAAACGGGAATACACGTGTATAAAAAGGTAAGTACAATGCCTCTATTTTTATTACCTGTACGTGAATTCATTTATAATCATTATCATGTTGTATTTATTTATTTAGGAGGTCCGCAATAAATGCACAGAAGTACAAATGTGGAGAGTGAAGAGGACTGTCTTTGACGGGAGTGGTGGTGGGTCTCTTCACACTCTCCTATTAATTTTTACTTTCAGCTACTTTTCCTTACTTTGCAAGGGAAGAGAACAATTTTTTCATATCAAATGGAAATATGTATGACAGCGTAAGTATGACACATACTTTTAGGTACAAAAGTACAAATGTGGAGAGTGAAGAGGACCGTCTTTGACGGAGGTGGTGGTGGGTCTCTTCACACTCTCCTATTAATTTTTACTTTCCTAATAGTGGATTCATCAGGAAGTGTAAGTAACAGATTTTACATTCAAATAGTATAAAATCAAAAAGAAATTGTTATATTTCTTTTTACAGATCAAACCAGGGTGTACAGCATGATAGTACAAGCGATTCGGAATCGTCTCAACCAAATTGTATACATAATGTTTGTTCAATAATTGCTTTCAATTATCTTATAAGTGTATGGAGTTCATGTTCTACTGTATTATTTCATTAATAAAAAAGGCTTCCCTTTTTGTTTAATCTATTTATTTACTAATCTAACCATAACTTAACCGTTTAGTATTTTTATATAAAAAAAGATGTTTATTTTTCTGGGATTTCCCATCATTTATTTTTCATTCTCAATTATAGTTCCTCACTCCAACGTAACATATTGTAGCATAAGCATATTTGAATTAATTAAAAGTATAATAAATTTGCACTATTAACCAAACTTTGCGTTTAAATTTTGTCAAGTACAATGCGGCAGCTGACTATTTCTTTTACATTCAGAATAGAATACAGAATTAGAAAAAAGCGCCCTCTCGTTTTCATCGGCCATCCGTATGTCTATGGGTATTACCATTTTTGTGCAGAAAAATCTGCTGTAATACCGACCGGCCAAATCGGAGAGGTCACGTGCCGTGTCTACCCCCTTAAGGAACGTGTATATTACATTTGAGGCACCCGAATACTTTACACCCACCGACGTATCCAACAGGAGGGTTGGAAATGAAATCCGGTCGCGGTGTCGGTTCTGCTTTCAAACGTTGCATATATCCAGCCGAGGTGTCGGTTCTGGGCATTTAAACGTTGCATATATCCAGCCGAGGTGTCGATTCTGGGCATTTAATGTTTCATATATCCAGCCGAGGTGTCGATTCTGGGCATTTAATGTTGCATATATCCAGTCGAAGTGTCGATTCTGCGTCCGTACACATCGTTTGTATTCAGCCGCGATACCTATTCTACGTTCGTACACAACATGCGACGTCTTGCATGTTGCATGTCGCGTGTTTGATGCATCTTTGGTATACGGCTTGCCTTATGTTTGGTATCATTTTAATCAGAAAAATCTCACAAATGCGTTAGTAAAAGTTTCATTAAGAGAAAGTTAAAAATAAAAAAGTTTTATCGTTGAATTAGTATTAGTCACACCGATATAACGGTTCGGATCGTATTACACGGCTTCCTCGTCGAGCGTCTCGGTTCGCTTAGGGCAGTCCTGTCCAAGTAGGGGAATTTACTCCTGGAACACATGTTTTGGGTCCCCTTCCAACGCTGCTCCTTCAAGCTCCATTTCTCCGAGGAGACAGTACCGCCGCTAGGAAAGACGAAGAGACGGTAGTCAGAACCGTTCCATCTTACTTGAAGGAGCAGCGTTGGAAGGGGACCCAAAACATGTGTTCCAGGAGTGGATTCCCCTACTTGGACAGGCCTGGCTTAGAGGGATCCCCCCAAGTGGAGGGGATAGCGATGTTGCATATATCCAGTCAAACTTTTGTTGCATATATCCAGCTTTTACTGTAGTGCATAGAAAAGTGTCCGGACTAGTACAGTTGAACTTTGAAAATCGAGAGTACAAGATATACCGCTTGACTAAAGAAATGGGTCCGGACAGGTCTGTTCGGAAGCCTAGTTAGTGGTGGGGGACTACTCGACCAGAAAAATCCAATGAAACGGATCCACTCGACTAAATCGTTTTACTAAACTACTCGACTAAACTATAGTGTCCATACACTAAACTACTCGCCACTCGACTAAACTACTAGCCGTGTCTGAACCAGCCTTTAGAGTCACACGCTGCGACAAGTTTGACGAAACTCACTCAGTGTACATATACGCAAAATACATTGTAATAGTAGCAAAAGTTTATTGCAAATATCTCGACAATTAAGGCTGAACGGCAATTATATGTATAGGAAAAAGTTATTCAAAATATCAAGTTTCATAACATATTCAAATTTCATTAAAATCGGTGAGATGACACCCTTTCTATATGCAGTAAAACTCCATTTATCCTAACTAATTTCGACACAGTATATATTCGATTAACCGAATATATTTCTGAGCTCCTATTATCTGAACTCTGTAACGTTATTTATTTTTCTACTTGTGCGAAGGAGAATGTGACGCGAGTAGTTTGGGCGTACGATTTCCCCTGCGATTCTCAAGGAGTGGTTCGCGTTCGCGAAGGCAGAAGGAACGGTGAAGTCAGTAATGAGACGTAATTTTGCGGTGTAACAAAATAATAATTTATTCAAAAAAAAGTAGTGACTGGAGTGTGACAAAAGAGCCTATCACAGAATGGTGGAAGCACCGCAAATCTTATGACAACTTATGCGTTGAACAATCAACGGAACGCAATTCTCATCTACGAGATGTTCAATAGACTCGTTTATCACAAGATATAATATACGAAGGGTTTGACTAGATTGATCGTCAATGATTTGTACAAGGCACGCAGATCGGATTCGTGCGCGAATCGGAAATGTAATACAAAAATAGGAACGCAACAGTATCCACCTCTTTCACTTATATTTTATGGCTCATTGTCAGTGTCGATCCTCAGTACAGTAAAACCTGGATAAATGCAACGAAAGAATGCTTGGATAAGTGCAACATCGCTATACCTTCCACTTGAGCCGCTCGACGAGGAAACCGTGTAATATGATCCGACCGTAATATCGGTGTGACTAATACTAATTGAACGATAAAACTTTTTTATTTTTAACTTTTTCTTTATGAAACTTTTACTAACGCATTTGTGAGATTTTCCTGATTAAAATGACACCAAACACGATATAGGTTGAATGATATTTATAAACAATAGTAATAGAATAAACAACATAGAATTGACACCACGACTGAATATAAATGATGTGTACGGACGCAGAATCGGCATGTCGGATAAATACAAAACATGTGTACGGACGCAGAATCGGCACCTCGCTTAGATAAATGCAACATTAAATGCCCAGAATCGCCACCTTGCCTGGATAAATGAAACCTTTGAAACCAAAGCCGACACCGCGACTGGTTTTGATTTCGATCTCTGTTGCTTTTCGCCAACCTTTAACATCAATTTTAGCAAGTAATTATAATTGAAACTATATCGTGTTTGGTACAATTTTAATCAGAAAAATTTCACCAATGCGTTAGTAAAAGTTTCAATAAAAAAAAGTCAAAAATAAAAAAGTTTTATAGTTGAATTAGTATTAGTCACACTGATACGTTTCGGCTCTTTCCTTTCATCATCGGACCTCTCTCTTTCCGTCACTGTCTGTCCCTTTCTACGTTCACGCTTGGCTGGTCGTCGCGTGTAATCCGAGATTCGACACCTCGCTTGGATAAATGCAACCACTGGGTCCCAATCTTGGTTGCATTTATCCAGGTTTTACTGTATAGGAAAGAACAGTAGGATCACTCTGCCTATAAGCGTACCAATAATTGTCGCTCGCGCATGACCGAATCGCACAACCAACAATATGGCAGCTGTGAATATATATGATAATAGTTTCTTGCATTTTAACCTCTGTTACTTCTAAAACATTCCTGTTGCGATAAAATTCAGTAAATTTTATACAGAAATATAAAATATGAGTGAAAGAGATGGATACCGTTGTTCCTTCAAAGGGTGCCAAAGTGCAAGCAGTGACAGCAGTAACAGGCGTTCTAGGACACCCTATATTTTATATCTGTCAAATGATATTTATCCAACGTTTCTTGTACATTTTAGATATAGACATTATTATTATTATCATCATTGTTTTATCAAAATATTACCACTTTATGGGTTGTTTATTAATCTCTAAGATATGCTGTATACATTATACATTTATATATAATTTATTAGAACTTTATTAATTGAATAATTGTTGTATATAATAATTGTATTGTACAGAGATTTCAATAAAATGTGTATTTTAATTAAATGTAGATATTTAGTAGTCTTTTTATGGTATTCTATTACGAAATCTCTTTTTGATTGTACCGAGTCCTTTTCAAATTAAAGCCCGCCCACAACCAGCAATATGGCGATCTATTGGTCATGAGATCAAAGGTGCCGACACGGAGTGAGCCTACTGTTCTTTCCTATACTGTGACTTTGTACTGTACTATGTAACTATAGGAATGTACGGTTACAACTCAGGCTACGCATGATATCAATTATGCGAACTAGCGTGTTTGCCTTGTATCTAAGCATTAAAACAAAAGATAGCGTATCTTCAAAACGTTCATTTACAAAAGAATTATTACTCTAGTGCTCAAATCCAGTTATACAAACATCAGCTCCTATTAAACGAACAGCTGAACAGTAATGGAAGCGGGATTTAATGACCTCCTATTATCCGAATTATCCACTTATCCGAATCGTCATAACTTCCGACCGATTCGGATAAATGGAGTTTTACTGTACGTAATTAGTATTTGTTTTTCCTACAATGCTTTTACCTATTCTTACACAAGAGTTTAATGTTGAGTTTAGCAAACGTTATCACTGAAATAACAGTTCGGAAAATATTCCACATAATGTCCTTCGCGTTGGAAAAAGAGACAAAACTAGTACTGTTACGTAGCGACAGTTATCGGTAATTATTTAGAAAGCGGACGACATCATTGCCTTCGATGATTTTTCAATGTATCGTTAAGCTCAATATTTTGAACAACTTTTTCCTATACATATAACCGTCTCTCGGCCCAAGCTTCAGAGATATTCTTGAAAAGCATTCGGCATTATTCATTGAATTTTACCAACATATAGGTATGCGTAGGAGGCAACATATGCGTTAGTATTGTTGCCTGACTGACAGCTGTTAAACGAAGGACGCACGTCCTTTACAATGTAATTAAAAGTGAATATCATCAATGTATTAATTAAGATATATTTTTCACCGGCTGGCAACACGTCCGTAAAATAATAACTTTTATTTACGTTGTCAATATTCAATAAAATAATTTTTAACACCCGGTTACCGAATGACCCATTTGATAATTTCAAGTAAACAATATTCAACGGGAATCAACATATCCATTGCGAATGAACTACATGTACATCAGAAGTGCTGCCAACTTCTAATACAATCGTAAAAATTACAAATGTTTTCAGCCATACCTATACCGTTCTGCATTATTTCTTACGACATATTAATTACCAAGTTTGCCATATCGCAATCAAATAATTATTGACAGCATCGTATATTTGGATATTTTTAATTTTACGCCGCCTCCGAAAAGATTGAAATGTATTTAGTATACAGTAAAAGCTGGATATATGCAACAAAAGTTTGGCTGGATATATGCAACATCGCTATCCCCTCCACTTGGGGGGATCCCCCTAAGCCGAACCGAGCCGCTCGGCAAAGAAACCGTGTAATATGATCCGACCGTAATATCGGTGTGACTAATACTAATTGAACGATAAAACTTTTTTATTTTTAACTTTTTCTTAATGAAACTTTTACTAACGCATTTGTGAGATTTTTCTGATTAAAATGACACCAAATACGATATAGTTTCAATTATATTTATAAGCAATAGTAATAGAATAAACAACATAGAATTGACACCATGACTAAATATAAATGATGTGTACGGACGCAGAGTCGACATGTCGGCTGAATACAAAAGATGTGTACGGACTCAGAATCGACACCTCGCTTGGATAAATGCAACATTTAAATGCCCAGAATCGACACCTCGCCTGGGTAAATGCAACATTTAAATGCCCAGAATCGACACCTCGCCTGGATAAATAAAACCTTTGAAAACACAGAGCCGACACCTGGGCTGGTTTTGGTTTCGACTCTCTTGCTTTTCGCGAACTTTTAACATCAATTTTAGCAAGTAATTATAATTCAAACTATATTGTGTTTTGTATCATTTTAATAAGAAAAATGTCACCAATCCGCTGATAAAAGTTTCATTAAAAAAAAGTCAAAAATAAAAAAGTTTTATAGTTGAATTAGTATTAGTCACATCGATACGTTTCGGCTTTTTCCTTTGATCATTGGGCCTCTCTCTCTTTCCCCACTGTCTGTCTCTTTCTACGTTCACGCTTGGCTGACGTCGCGTGTAACCCGAGATTTGACACCTCGCTTGGATAAATGCAACCACTGGGTCCCAATCTCGGTTGCATTTATCCAGGTTTTACTGTATAGGGATTTTAGCACACGAGGAATCGATTGAGACTAATTACAGAGCTGGATCTCTAACCGTTTCAGAGATACAGGTAACTAGTAGTTAGCCCGTAAACTAGACTTGACTAGAGATAATTATCACAAATGACGTCATAAATTGATTCTTGGAGGCTACTCCACCTAACCTAACCTAACTAAACTAATCTGAGCTAAACTAAATTAACGAACCAGTTTTAATTGCCGGGTTTCCCTTTCCTACCCGAGGGAGAAAAGTAATTACTGCAAAGTAAGTGATGCAAATGATCGTTATGTTGAACCATACCTGTAAATAAACGCTAATGCAGTACGAATTTTAGAATTATTTAAATTGAAATATCTCCTAAACTACCATCTTTTCGACATACATAGGTCAGTACTTTTTTATAAAGAACGTCTAGCTACATCGTTTGATGCATAAAAAAGTACCCCATTCCATTTAAAAAAACAAAGTTGACCTTCATATATCCTTGACGCGTCTACGTACGAAAAAACTAATAACACCAGAACATGCTTCACTCGATACCATTTAAGTTCCCTGTGAAACATTTTTCACTACGTGCCACAATACCGAAGAAATCAAGATGTCAAAATCAACTGAGACACCCTGTATAATAGTTTCAGAGATTTCATGCTGACAAGGAAACATGTCGAACTGTCCCTTTCCGATTTTGATGAAACTTGGTGGATATATAAAACAGGTGAAAATAAGGGACACGTATTTTTTATAGCGGCCCAATCGCAAATTTAGGGGGTGAAATCACCCCTTGAAGTTTCAGCAGACAAATGGAACTCGAAAACTATCACCGATATAAGAAAACTTCTTAAGGAAAAATTTCATGATTTGTTTAGGTAAAACATAAAATAGTGGTCACAGGTTTTGTAAAACGTACTTTGTTTATAACAAAAAAATTTATTGTTACATTATTTTAAGAGACACAAAAATTTACATTATGACAAAAAAGAACCGACATTATTTCTGAATTCATTGATATATAACATGATAGATTTCCCTCCTATAGTTTTGTATATTTTCATATAATCCGCAAACCGCATGAATCCGCCGCGATACGGCCGCATAAGATATACATGTACCATATAGGCATACGAGCGGCTATTTCTATGAGATACACATTTATTAATCACAGTAAGTAATTATTCGCTGCATTCCGCGTTATGTCTGTCTAATAAAGGCTGGTATTGAGATATGCAGACATTACGATAACAGAATTATTATCATGTACTTACCATACGTATCTTTATACGCACATGTCTGTGCGGTAAAGAACTACCCATAATATACGCAAATTACAAATAATAGTTAAAATCGCTTGTGTTGAAGATTGATTAATTTTAATTAATGTAATTTAAGCTGCGTTTTGTAAATATCTAAATATCATACGGGCATAAAATATCAATTCGTGGTAATACGATTGAATTTCAGAATAACGTTTTAATCATACTGTTTTGCACACAAACACTTTATGCTAAATGAAGTCAGATAATTATGATACCGGGTACACAGGATATGTAACTGTCAGTGAACAAAATATTTACCAAGAAATGTTATCTGCATGCAATAACATTCTTATGTTTTACCTTCTAGCAAAGTATAAAAAGAACGCGCAATTCGTTGTACTGCAGTATTGGAAGTAACATCGTCCGTCATTTACTAGCAGTGCAATCATATAATGGTGAATATTAATCCGATTAATGTCATTAATCATCTATTTCTTACTTTTTGCACCAATTGTTAACCGGAAAGTCCGATCTTTGATGCGGAAATTCAATTAAAAGAGAATTTGGCAGAGATTCTGCGTAGTGCTATAGAAGATAATTCATTTGAATGGGAGCAGTTCAATCAGTTAGATGGTTATACTTTTCGATTACGATGTTAATTTTTATTTAAGAAACAATATTGTTAAGCTTCCATCTCTGACACACAATCAGTTCCCTTCGCCAAGATATACAGACCTTTTCAAATTTTCGTGATTTAAGAGTGGCTATATATGTAGATAAAATAACTTTTAACAAAAAATACAACCGACTTCAAAATGCTCTAAAAAGTGTAAAATAATTTCTACAGGATGATTCTCTCGCTACTTTCTTCAAAGACAGTGCCGCCACACCAGTATGAATGGACCCAAGCCCTTGTCTGTTGTCGATATCTCGACGGGGATGCATACCGTAGCTGTATCCGTGAAAATGTATGTAACAACAAGGAAAGTCCCATTTGGACGTTGCGAAAAACAGAATAAGTTTGTATGCATTTACCTTATGTAGCTAAAGTACACAAACTTATTCTGTTTTCCGCAACGTTTGAGTAGGACTTTCCTTCTCGTTACACACATTTTCACGCACACGGCTGCAGAATGTACCCCCGTCGAGATATCGATGACAGGAAAAGGCTTGGATCCATTTTGGTGGCACTTCCTTTGAGGAAAGTAGCGAGAGAATCACCCTGTATTTCATTTATACCAATACTCCACAGCTATTAATAAAACCTATTTAATCGTTAAATGGTATACCAAATACATTTCAACCTTTTCGGAGGCGGCGCAAAATTAAATACTTTTCTTTTACTAGGAAGGTCCTAGCTCAAGCGTTAGCAACGTATGACAAATGACCCATTTGATAATTTCAAGTAAACGATATTCAACGGGAATCAATACACCCATCGCGGATTAACTACTGTGCAGAGATGAGAAGTTGAATAGCGGGATAGCACAGGAGCAAAGGGAGCACTTCGCACGCTCCGCCCTGTCCCCACGTTTGATCCTCGTGTAATCCATACCATTCGACTTTAGTGGCACGCTCTTACATAGGCGTAGCAATTCCGTATTTCCGAGGAGACAGTACTATTGTAGATAGAATTCTATAATACGAGCCTACGCCCATGGTTTAAAATTCACAGCAACGCAGACTTCGTATTACAGGATTGCCTCGAAATAAGCAAGTGGCTCGGGACCGAACAGTTGCTTATTTCAAAGCAGATTGCTATTCGGCTTGACTTTGTTCTCGAAACGGGACGATAGAGAACGCGAGAAACGAGTGAGAGATCCGAGGTAGCGGCAAATCATAAAGTGATCGGCCGAGCAGCGATGTTATTTTTTGAACAAGGATAGAAAGCATTATATACATATATTCCATCCTTCTTCTACTAACCGATTGTCAGTCGAGCGTGACAATTTATTACCTTAAACATCGGCTTCGCGCTTTCATGGACCTCACACTCATTTCTCGTACCTCTCACTTTGCGGGCGACTTCAAACAAAGAAGAGGGGATAGCGAGTTGCTTATTTCGAAGCAGAGACCACTTGCTTATTTCGAGGCAATGCTGTATCTCACTTTGTCTCGAAGCGTCTTTGTCAGACGACGCGATTAGTATATGCGACTGCATCGGCCAATAGCGCGTGACGATCTAGAATGGGGGTGCCTGAGGTGTGACTTATCGACGACGACCAATCGTACCCGCATTCCTTCCGCTCATCATCATCTCATCTCTCTATAGTAGTACATCAGAAGTGTTGCTAATTTCTGATACAATCGTTACAATCACAAATGTTTTCAGCCGTATCTATAACGTTCCGTATGTTTTCTTACGACTTATTAATTACCAAGTTCGCCATATGGCAGTCAAATCGTTATTGGCAGCATCGTTTATTCGGATATTTTTAATTTTGCGCCGCCTCCGAAAAGGTTGAAATGTAGCTAATATACTATTTAACGATTAAATAAGTTTTATTAATAGCTGTGGAGCATTGGTATACATAAAATAGAAATTATTTTACACTTTTTAGCACATTTTGAAGTCGATTGTATTTTTTGTTAAAAATTATTTTGCAATAAAAATCGTTCGGAATGAAAAAATTCAAAATATTTTTTTACGGGACCAATGGGGAGTTATACTCTACAAGATGCAATAAGTTTTGTTCCGATTGGTCCATCCGTCTCGGAGTAATCGGTGAACAAACACAGAAAAAGCATATGTATACTAATCGAATTGAGTAACCTCCTCCTTTTTCGAAGTAGGTTAAAATTTTGCCCCCTCATTTTGACAATCCAGTAGATTTTTGTTTCGGTGCAAATTCAGCACCAACATGTGACACTTGTGGAAATGCTGCTATTATTACTTGTGCTTTCGACATTTCTTTACGGAATACCATTTCTGTGAAGCTTACGTTCCGTAAATTCACAGTCTTCGTACTAATATTGCATTTCTTGTAGCATAATTGGGATAAATAATTCACTAACGAATAGTACATACGCCAAGTATATTTAATTTTTATTCGAAATGAAACGATATCAATTATTAAATTTGACGAATTCACCCTCGTCCAGATGATCATATACATACATAAAAGTAAAGAAACTGGTAGCCTTCTCGAATTTAATGTCTACTGTTTCTTTAATTTTTACCTCAATTTTGTTATTAACGTATATTAATTTCCATGCAACAAATTACTTCCTAATAATGCGATATTGCAATGCATACTAATATAATTATTATTAAGATTACTATTGCAAATTTTAAATGATCTTACTATCTATGTATACATCTATGCATCTATACATATAAATAAAATTGAAGTGTTTGTCTGTGATTTCGAAATAATGGTTTTTTTTTAGCTCATATATGGTTTTTTGCACCTTGCTAAAACCCAAACACGCTTTTGCAAAATTTTTGTTTGTCTGTCTATCTGTCTGTTTAAACGGGCTAATCTCCGAAACGACTGAACCGATTTTGACGAGACTTTCATTGGCAGATTCAGAATTTATAGAGTAATAATTTAGACTTCTTTTTATTCTGGAAATATTCAGAGTTTTCACAAAAATTTAGAAAAACTGTAAAAATCAAGCGCTAACTTTTTTATAGTCCGTTTATGCAGTTCTGATTTTAATTGTGAAAATCGAAGAGAGAGGCAATCAATCACAAACTTAAACAAACTTATGTTTATTTATACGCATGCAATACGAACGAAGTCGTGGGTAATCGCTAGTGATTAATAAATATGTATCTCATAGAATAGCCGCCCATATGCCTGTAAAGAGTGTTAGTCCTTTGAGAGGGTGGTAGCTGGGGTGATTCTGAACAACATTTTCCTTTGCGAAAAAGTTATTTGAAGCTTCGTTTGTGAATTATTAACGAAAAACACTTACCAATCTGAGCGCGTTTAGTGCGCGGGCTCAGGGATGGCAGCGTCGGCTGCGACAGCCGGGCTTGACGTAGGTCGCGTACGAATACTTTCGGCACCCCGTTCGCATAGCACAATTAAAAAATTGAACTGGTTGAACATTTTTAGTTGTTTAAAATGAATACGGAACCTAATCTTTTTTCGCCTATCATAATGTAAAAAAGGAAATTCTAAGCATTCTAAACAACAAATAAAAATGATTGAACTGGAATAATTAGTAAACGTTTGAATTGGAGGCTACGTTAATGATGAAAAATTTGAAAACAATTTAAGTAAAACTTACTCATTCGTTCCTAAATTAACTTGCTACGCTGAAAGCAGATAATTGCCACTGGGTCAATGTGTCGGTTCCAACCATTCAACGAGGAAACATGTTCGGTAGAACAGCTGATTTCATCGTCGAGCCAGTGAATTCGCCTCATTTATTGCACTTGATGATGAAATGAAATATATTTGATATATGAAACACATCGCACATGTTCTCCCATGTTCGTTTTCTTCTCCTTTAACAAAAGAGCCTGACCGACACGTGACCATTCTTGGAGGGGAAACGCACACGTACACACACTCACACAATTCAAATGTACATTCACACAACCTGAATAATAGGCGGCCCCTTTCAGGGCCGAGTTTTTCACTTAAACGACGGCACAAAATCACTATCACTTTTCACACACTTCAACCTTATTACCTGAATAATAATCAACAAGTAAACTAATGTTTTACTCTATGTTTAATAAATTGGTGACGTTTTAATATACTACTCTTTTCGCTGTAGCACTCGTGTAACACTGAGCACTCGGTGCATTCGCGGTGACACCGTAGGTCCCGCGGTAACGCTTAGCAGTAAGTTCCGCGTTGCCATTCCACTATTATGACTTGTCTACACTCGTAGACAAAATCGCGCGACTGTCTATAGACAAATCGCGAACTTTGTCTATAAACAGTCGCGAACAATTTGTAACACAGTCTATCGACTTTGTCACGTGTCCACATCTACAGTTAGTCGCTGCAACACCATGAAATGATCGAAAATGCAATAATGGACACAAATCTGGACAGAGACTCATTTGTTTATTTCTATGAACACGCACCCTCTACGAGATGTAGCCCAACTTGTCTCAAGTTTTCCATTCGAGATGGAAGACAATAGACTTGCGATTTTGGTCTATGGAACTAGTCATAGACACCCGGTTTGTTCTCCATTAGTCTATAGTAGACAATTGCGGAATATTGTCTATAGACACGAGTCGGGTGATTTTGTCAACGAGTGTAGACAAGGCATTATTATAATACTCTGTCGTCGAACGGTCAATCCGCCACCGATCTTCTTTTGTTCCGGTTTCTGTAATATTCCGCAGAATAATTCCGCAGTTCAATTTTTTTATTGTGCTGTGCCAACTAAAATCCGTCGAACTGAAGCTAAATCAAGTACACGCGTACTCGATAAATTTTGAAACTTATTTTTTTTCAAAATAAAGCGTCATATGAAAAAATTTTATTCTACATTTTCGATTCAATTTTTCACGTAAAATCACCCCCTACTCGCTTGTACCACCAGTTACGGGACACCCTGTATATCAATGAATTCAGAAAAAAATTTCGATTCTTTTTTGTCATAATGTAAATTTTTGTACTTCTTAACATATTGTAACAATCAATTTTTTTGTTATAAACAAAGTACCTTTTCGCTCTTCTCTTGAAAAAATCAGAAAGGCTATAATATATCGCTACAGCGTGTCCCGACATCTGCGATCTTGACCAAACCTAGTATGCTGGTAGACCTTGATCCCCTAAGTAACCACCTGCAATATTATTTGGTAAACTCTTTTAGTTCCTGAGATATGAACATCCAAAATTGGAATTTCGACTTACAATTAGTCCATGAAGAAACGGATTTTGACTTACCCAATCAAGATAAGAGCGACTTTTTTTCTTTCAGAAATTTTGCTGGTACAAAATCTGTGACCACTTCTTGTTTTGCCTGAAGAAACTATGAAACTTTTCCTTAAGAAGTGTCCTTATATACAGTGTGTCCGCGCTAAAGTGTGACAGACGTTTTCTTTCGTAACTATTCATGATAGGAAAAATTGTTTATATGGAAATTGCACGGTACAAGGGGGCCTATGTTTTGGCGTGAACGAAAATTTATTTACATTATTAGTTTAAAAGATATGATCGTCAAGTTTCGTTTTTTAAATGGAACTATATATTTTTTTTTCAGATCATGTGATAGTGCTTTTCAAGACGAATTCATTGAGCTTTAATGTATACCCCCGATTTTAATTAGTTTTCAAGATATAACGTTTACAAATTTCCCGATTTTCAGTAGATACGTTTCGGTTTGAGTGTCAAGTCGTAAAAGCGACCCTATTGTTGCGGTTTCTTATTCTTTGGGTCTGCCGTTCCTAGCGTAGACCCGCGCTGAGGCACTGACCGCTACACTTTTACGACTTGCCACTCAAACTGAAACGTATCTACTGAAAATCAGAAAATTTGTAAACGTTATATCTTAAAAACTAATTAAAATCGGGTGTATACATTAAAGCTTAATGAATTCGTCTTGAAAAGCACTATCACATGATGTGAAAGAAAATATATAGTTCCATTTAAAAAACGAAACTTGACCATCATATCTTTTAAACTAATAATGTAAATAAATTTTCGTTCACGCCAAAACTTGAGCCCCCTTGTACCGTGCAATTTCCATATAAACAATTTTTCCTATCATCAATAGTTACGAAATAAAACGTCTGTCACACTTTAGCGCGGACACACTGTATATGTGATAGTTTTCGAGATATAATTTTTCTGCTGTAAAAACTTCAAGGGGTGATTTCACCCCATAAACTTGTGATTGGGCTGCTACGAAAAAAAAGTGTCCCTTATTTTTACCTTGTAACCGATCTATGTACCCATCAATCCGCCACATAATGTAGGGGCCCTAAGGCGCCCGCCCTTCCACTGTATCAGGGCAGGATACGCGCAAGCGCGAGATTCCCCTTCGCTGCCGTGGGTACGGAGCGAGGTGCCTGCTGATCGACAGGACGAGCACTTGTCGTCGAGGCTCCAATGCGAACAGACGCATACCAGACTCAGGTAGAATCGATCGAGAAATACGCACTCCTCGCAAGCCAGCCAGGTGTTACAAGACTCCGTACTCTGGCCTTTCTTCCGAGACTGCTCTCATGCCCCACACGCAACCCGAAGCAGCTTTCCCGATCAACCGGACTCGTGAGAGTCCGAGCGAGTGAGGAACCTGCATAAGCGAGCGGTGCGGGATGACCGAGACAGTCGGTGCTCCCGGGTAAATCAGAATAGGAAATTACTGGAACTCGACTTCAGGTCTCCCGATTAAATATAAGAGCGGGAGCGTAGAGGTATGTTAAGCAGCGTAAATTTCCGCGAGCGTAACGGTCGGACAGTCTGTTTATGTATAGAAACGCGAGCGTCAAGGACGCACCGTTCCGATAATCGTATAGGATCTCGCAGCGCGAGCTTAACGGTCGCGGGTATTGGATTTCGCGAATAAGAACCGCGTCGTCAAAACCGTCACGAGCCGGACGAAATAAACAACTTTGTCAACCAGTTTTCACTTAAATCTTGAGTGTCATTTTGTCATTCCCCGCCACCGTAAACTCCTTAGCAACCCACTCTCGAAGTGAGAGTGCGGTTACAACCTGCTTTATATATCAACCAAGTTTCATCAAAACCGGAGACAGACAGTTCGATATGTTTCCTTGTGAGTGAGTCAGTGGATTTCGCTTTTATACAGGGTGTCCCTGGTTGAGGTACAGGGTTGAAACTTGGTGTACCATGGTTTTTTGGGATAAGCTATCGAATGGTGCATTGCGAAGTAAAATCGGCTCAAGGGCACTTTTGACCATCTTATCCTGCTATACCCTTTGGTATTTTTTTAACTAAACAATTCTTAATTATAATATGGTATAGTTTCTTCATTTTTTTTGTACAAAAATGTAAATTATCTCTATAAATTCAAAATCGCAGATGATCTGACATCGCGGGCCGCATTTCTAGGGTTTGTGGGCCGTACTGTAGAAATCCCTGCGGTAGATCTAATATTTTATTTGATGTATTTGTAGGAAATGCGCTTCCCCTCCAATTTCAATAATTTGTAAATATGTTGTAAAATTCGTTATTTCAAGCAACTTTTTTCACATTAAAAACCAATATAACATCATGTATATTGTTATTTCTAACATGTAGTAGTAAAGGGTTAATAATTACAGAACCAGCCCGAGCACCAGGCAAACAAGACACATGCCCCGCACTCAGCGTTTGAATACTTTCAAAATACTATGAAATTAATTAAATTTAAAAATATCAAATTAACAAATTTTACAGTAAGCGCCCCCGCAGCTGCAGACTTTCTATCAGCCGATAGTTTGGTCGGGTTGGCGGTTAACGCGCACACTAGGCCAACTAAATACTCGGGTTGGTGAAAGAAAAAACAGGGTGGAAAGAGATGGATAGTTTAGTTTGAATGCAATCGTGTAGCCCATCAAACTTATTTATCGGCCGATACCGAATCGTTGTAATATGCGCACTTGCATACATCTTCATACTGATTAAGGGGGTAGACACGGCACGTGACCTCTCCGATTTTGGACGTCGGTATTACAGCAGTTTTTTCGTTGGGCCTGGTGAAGCCACTTGCGTGTTTTGTTACGAACTTGAAAGGTTTAATTCTCAGCTAGCGTGCGCGCAACACGATCTAGGAAGGCAACATCGTCTCAAGTATTTTTACAAACACATTCAAACGCTCATCTCGCCAGAGGCATCGCGACAATACGGCTGAAGAACAAAATCGAAACATTGACGCGTGTTTAGAGTGAGATGTACGGTGATCATGCTATCCTTCTTTGAACCTAAATGATAGAATTGTCCCGCTCCGGTAAATTCTGACTGACTGAACGCGTGGATTTTATATAGCGAACCGTAGCACGCCTTGCTGCTGAAAAATATATGCCTACTCTGAAGAACCGAAGGAACGTGCAATCTGAGAATTTTTTGGAAAAAAATGTTTTTTAATTCATAAAAGCATACAGCGTGCGTCACGCAATTGGGACGGGTTATATCTTGAATTTGGTAAGAGATAGGAAAAAGCTGTTCATGTAAAAGTTCAATGGTATGATAATGTTTATTTTTCTATGACTTCATTTTCTTCGTGAATGCAACGATGCGCTAAAAAAATGCAGATGCACTTTTTATTTAAATAGAATTGCATTTTTTTCTTTACTCGTATCAACTCCTTGAAACATTCTGCATAAAAAAATACTGTTAGAACTTGTTAGGTATATTCAAAATTTGTATTTGTCGCGCACTCTCTCGAACATTCTAACGTCTGGAGTATAAAAACGTAAACACCGAGCATAGTTCAGTTGAAATCCAACTACCATGACTGACGGGTAAACGAACCGTGAGAGTGCCCTTTTGTATAATTTCGTTATATTTTATGTGTGTATTGATAGAATAAACGTTTTGTTTCTTTCGTTCTTTTCTTCAACCTGTTGTACATTTTGATCTGCGCAAACAGAACTAATAAATGGAGAGGCCTCGGCTCTTTCTTTCCTCTCCCCTCGCTACTATTCCCTCTCACTATTATAACTCGTCCCAATTGCGTGACGCTTGTATTTTGAGAAACCTATAGTAACTTTGTTTTTACGAAACTAATAAAAAATACAAAGGAGTCAATATTCTGAGTGAATGCAAATAATTTAAATAAATAAATTTCTCGTATACAACTTATATAAACGTTTGCAGAATTATTGCAAAGAGGAGGTATATTCTTCTCTTGTTATACCTCCTCTTTGAGCGAGGTTTGTTAGGGGGCGCTGTGAAAAATCCAGGCGGGCGTCAGTCAAAACTTAGCGAAAAGGGACGATCTCAACATTCAGAATGAGAGAAGGACAGCATGACTGTAGTGCGTCTCACTCAGCGTTCGGGCGTTGTTGCCTTTTTCGCTAGCCTTCGCTGACACAGTCGAGTGACGTAACCTAGCTAACGCCTGATTTTGGCTACGATTCCAAATCAACAGCCTTCTTAGTTAGACGCCACCTTATAACTACTAGCTGAACTGAATTTGTCACATGAATTGCTCTGTATTATCCACAAAATGGCGGAACTGGTCTGTGAGAATGCTTTTACGGGCATCCGTTATTCGTCCTTATTTCGCAACAAATGAAGACAAAATAGATCTTAATTTACAGGTAAGGGTTGTGGCTAGACCGCTCAACTCATGATTTCAATCACAGCACTCTTTTAGTGGCCTAAAAATGCTTCGAATCCGCGAATGCATTTTGTCGATTTTTTACCCCTACTTTGGACGCTTATATTACTAAACATCAACATAATCCCACTGAAACATGAGTTGAGCGGTGTGCATTGGACCTTCCTCTTTCGAATAAGCCCTCACCCAGCCCTAAATGTTGTCATACAAGGACGAATAACGGAAGCGCGTAAACCCATCTTTATGCCCATTTTTGCCGGTAATGTCAACGCGCTACTATTACCCCTTTAAGAACCCAACCAAACTATCGGCCGATAGAAAGTCTGCAGTCTGCGGGGGCTCTAAAGGACAAATACAAAATAACGTCTTATGCTGTAATTTTAATAGAATAGATTTTAAGGTTATCTGTTTCTAATTAAATATTTTCAATAATTTCGTCATTCGCCATGCTCCTTTCAACCCTTGGAGAGTTCTGAATAATTATCTAACTATCATTTTATAATTTACAGTTTTCAATCTATGATTAGTTGAATTCTTGAAGAACCCTAAACCAAAATGGCGACATATTTGGAAATTTCCTGCGGCTTCATAGCAGTGTTTCTTGCACTATACTACTATTTCACGTCGACCTTTAATTATTGGAAAAAACGTGGAATTAAAGGTCCAGAACCCATACCAGTGTTTGGCAATATTATGGCACCAATGTTAGCAAAGCAGTCATTAGCAGACTTCCTAATGAATCTTTACAAGAAATACAAGAACGAACCAATGATTGGAATATTCGTAAAAAGAGAACCTATTCTAATTATTCTTGATCCTGATATCATCAAGGATGTCCTTATCAAAGATTTCTCCAAATTTGCAAACCGTGACTTCACGATACATGAAATAGTAAGTAATAAATGTACTTTTAAAAAGATTTCTATACTGAATTTTTGCTTATACTAACAACTTTGACAACTCTTTATTACGGTATGTACTATTATTTGTTATAGATAGATAACTTTATTTCTTGCCTTTCGGCTTTGAAATGGGGTTTGGCTCGTGATTGCCCCTACAATATTTTATAAATTATATACAATAAGATGATACAATATTGCCCGTAAACTTCAGGTCTTCTGTCTCTGGTCTATCTCCTTCCTTCTTCGGATTATTTCCCTCATCCATTTTCTCCCGTGTTCTTGTCCCTGCAAAATATTCCACCTTGTTGATTTATTATCCCTTCCCACTTCCCAACATTCTTTTAACAAGTGTTCTATTGTCTCCTCTCCTTCTACACACATTCTACAGACGTTGTCCTCTTTATTTTTCCAGTATCTATTGCCTCTTTCTTCATTCCTACATCTAAACCTTGCAATCATTGACTGATCCCTGCCTTTATATTTTGCTTTCAGATAATAAGCTCGGTTTTTCTCCCTTATTCCTTTGTATTTTCCATTATACCTTCCTACTACTATTATGTCGTAAAAAGATTTGCACTGTTCTGCTCTGTCTAACTGTTGCAGATTTTCTGCTAGCATTAGGTCTCCCGTACATCTAGATTTAACGTCCTGTATCTCTATACCTTTCTCTTCATAGTACAGTAATGCTTCGAAATAAGCAAGTCGCTATCCCCTCTTCTTTGTTTGAAGTCGCCCGTAAAGTGAGAGGTACGAGAAACGAGTGAGAGGTCCATGAAAGCGTGAAGCCGATGTTTAGGGTAATAAATTTCACGCTCGACTGAGCAGTGACATCGGTTAGTAGAAGAAGGATGGAATATATATAATGCTTTCTCAGTCTGGTATATTTTCTTCGAAATAAAGCATAGTGCGAGAATGAGAGGGCATGTTATATTCTATCCTTGTCCAAAAAATAACATCGCTGCTCGGCCGATCACTTTATGATTTGCCGCTACCTCGGATCTCTCACTCGTTTCTCGCGTTCTCTATCGTCCCGTTTCGAGAACAAAGTCAAGCCGAATAGCTACCTGCTTCGAAATAAGCAACTGTTCGGTCCCGAGCCACTTGCTTATTTCGAAGCATTACTGTATTGACTTCTCTGATCTTCCTATTTCGATCTTTTTCTCTCGCAGTTTATATCTACCTTTTTCCAGTATTCCAGTATTATCTTGTTTATTCCTTTCGTCCTTATTTTTTCTTCGTATCTCACCGCTCTCCTACCTGCTTCTATTCTTATTTTGTCCTCTTTTGTTTCGTCCATTACTATGTATGTTGGTGTGTTGAAGTCCAAACCTAATACCCATTTTATGTACTTTATATGTTAATTTTTCGAGTCTCTCCGATTCGCTCCACCCTCATATCTCTGCTGCATACATCACGACGCTTTTCACCAAACTTTCATAGATCTTCATTCTTCTTTCAAAGTTGTTTTTGAATCTCCTTTCTCCTATTCCCCATGTTTGCTTCATCACCATCATCGCCTTTTTCGCTGTTTCTCTCTAGTACATCTCCGTTCCTCCGTTTTTCCGGAAGTGATACCTTAGGTATTTGAAATCTTTTACTTCTTCTAATTCTTCTTCTACCCACTATCATTTTTCCTTTTTTTTCTCGCTTCTTCCTTTCTTGAAAATTATTATCTTCGACTTTCCAGCGTTTAGAATTAACTCTTTTCTTTCAAAATATCTTTTCAGTCTGTTTATCATTTCCTTTAATTCCTGCTGGTGTTTTGCTAATAGTACGATATGTGACCAAATCTTCTCTTTTCCGATCACCATTCCTCCTGTTTGTCCTTCTCTCAACTTCTCTTCCAAGTCCGCCGTATATAGCGAGAATAAAGTAGGGCTTACTGGGCATCCTTGCCTTAATTTTTTCGTTGTCCAAAACTTTTCGGATACTTTCTCATTAACTCTTATTCTATTCTCTGTTTCTTTGTAAAGGGTATAGCAGGATAAGATGGTCAAAAGTGCCCTTGAGCCGAATTTGCTTCGCAATGCACCATCCGATAGCATATCCCAAAAAACCATGGTACACCAAGTTTCAACCCTGTACCTCAACCGGGAGGGTAGTTACAGGGTAAGAAAGAAAAAGTAGTTTTTGCCATATTTTCCCTATTTAATGGCATTCAAAAAATCTGAAAAAATTCTAGAATATTCTAGCCATGTTTCTTTATGATTGTGAATTTTTTCAGATTTTTCGGTTGCAAATCCTAGGCGTGAAAAATCAAAAACGCAAAAAAAAGTCGAAAAATAGAGATTTCGGGTAGAAGCTTTCGAGACACTAGATTTTTACTTTTACAGTAGTTAGATATTAGCATGACTGGTGTCCTCAATTTTTTTCAGATTTTTCATTCTTGTGCGTCAAACCGAAAAAAATCAAAAACCGATATTTTCGACATATTTCGTGCGATAACATGAGAAATACTTCCAATTTTTACATTTCCTTTACACACTTAGTGCATTATGTGATTTCGAACATTTTTGCACTGGATGAAGTAAATTCTGAATGGAGAGAGTAAAGTTATTATAAATAATTGAAAATTACGCACCTTATCCTCTAAAATATTAGAATGTTTTTCAACGTTGCCGATGGGTAAGTTGGTAAGGTGGCCGACTATGGAACCGCTGGAAACTTTTTTGTCACGAGTTCGCGCCCCAAGAATGTACAATTCTATTTTTTGTCATAAAACAATTTTTTTTTAAAATTATTAATTATATAAGAATACACAATAATCATTTAATAACGTATGAAAATAATTTTGAAATATTTTATTATTAAGTATACATAAAAATAAGTGGTGCACTACCGATTTTCTGATTACGTATTGTTCTAATTACGGATAGCTCCCAATATTTTGTTAATTGAAAAGCTGTGTGGTTGTTGGTTTATGATGGATATTGAAAGCAATATATGTATATTTTACCTTAATTGTACATATAGTCAAAGAGTCGGTTGTGTACCACTTATTTTTATGTATACTTAATAATAAAATATTTCAAAATTATTTTCATACGTTATTAAATGATTATTGTGTATTCTTATGTAATTAATAATTTTAAAAAAAAATTGTTTTATGACAAAAAATAGAATTGTACATTCATGGGGTGCGAACTCGTGACAAAAAAGTTTCCAGCGGTTCCATAGTCGGACACCTTACCAACTTACCCATCGGCAATGTTGAAAAACTTTCTAATATTTTAGAGGATAAGGTGCGTAATTTTCAATTATTTATAATAACTTTACTCTCTCCATTCAGAATTTACTTCATCCAGTGCAAAAATGTTCGAAATCACATAATGCACTAAGTGTGTAAAGGAAATGTAAAAATTGAAAGTATTTCTCATGTTATCGCACGAAATATGTCGAAAATATCGGTTTTTGATTTTTTTCGGTTTGACGCATCAGAATGAAAAATCTGAAAAAAATTGAGGACACCAGTCATGCTAATATCTAACTACTGTAAAAGTAAAAATCTAGTGTCTCGAAAGCTTCTACCCGAAATCTCTATTTTTCGACTTTTTTTTGCGTTTTTGATTTTTCACGCCTAGGATTTGTAACCGAAAAATCTGAAAAAATTCACAATCATAAAGAAACATGGCTAGAATATTCTAGAATTTTTTCAGATTTTTTGAATGTCATTAAATAGGGAAAATATGGCAAAAACTACTTTTTCTTTCTTACCCTGTAACTACCCTCCCGGTTGAGGTACAGGGTTGAAACTTGGTGTACCATGGTTTTTTGGGATATGCTATCGAATGGTGCATTGCGAAGCAAATTCGGCTCAAGGGCACTTTTGACCATCTTATCCTGCTATACCCTTTCGTTGATTCTCGTTCTTAAAGCATTACTTATTCCTTTTTCCTCCATAATTTTGCTCAGTTTTTTTCTGTTTACTTTATCGAAAACCGCTGTTAGGTCTGCGAAGAAAACATGTAGCTTTCCTCCTTTCTCTTTGATTTCTCTGTTTACCACATTGTTCAGTATAAAAATGTTGTCCATTGTGCTTCTTCCTTTTCTGAAGCCTGCTTGCGTCTCTGGTATGAATTTCTTCTCCTCTAGTTCTGCATTTAATCTGTTCTCCAGAATCATCGCATATATCTTGTATGCTGTATTTAGCAGCGTTATCCCTCTGTATTTCTTTACGTCATCCCTGTTTCCCTTCTTAAATATAGGGCTAATTATGCCTCTTTTCCATCTCCTTGGCATTCCGTCTCGTCTCCATACTTTGTTTATCAGTGTTGTGATTCTGGTGAGTACCTTTCTTCCTCCATGTATCCAAACCCCGTTTTCTAGGCAGTCTTCGCCTGCTGCTTTTCTTTTTTTCAATTTTTTAATTTGCCTCTTCACTTCTTGTTCCGTTATAATTTCATTTGAATTCTGCTATTCCTCCGTTTCCTTTAACCTGTTCTTCTTCTTGGTCTTTGTGTTCTTTTCCTACTAATAATTCCATGAAGTGTCTCCTTCAGCCCTGTATGTTTACTTTGTTTGTTATTCCTATTCTTCGTTTCCTTTCCCGGATGATATATTTCGATATTTCATTAGTGTTTTTAATCTGTTCTATTTCTTTTTCTTCTTTCTTCTGTTGTTGATCCTTCTTCTTCTCGCAAAGTTTCTCGACTTTCTCGAGTACCAACCCGTTGATCTTGTGTACCAGCTCCTCCAACATTTCATTTGGATCCTTCGTTTCGAATTCAATTCATTCCACTTCCTTCTGGTACTCTTTCCTTCCTCCGTCAAAAGCCGTTTCTCCTTCCATATCTCTTCTTCTTGCTTCTCTACGCTGGTTTTTCCATATATTTCCAATTTCAGTGATAAATGACATGACTTTATCCTATCTTCTATCCTGAAACTTTTGATGCCTTCTTTAATTGCTGGGTCTATCAGTACATAATCGATTACTGAGCTTCCTTTGCCCCCAATGAAAGTATATTCACCTTCTTCGTCTCCTTCAAAATTACCGTTCATGATCTCCCATCCGTTGTCTTCTACCATTTCTATTAGCCTGTTTCCTTCTATGTTTTTTATTTTGTCTCTCGATTTTCTCGTTTCTTTGTCCTTCCTATCCTCATTGTTAAATGATCCTTCTAAATCTATTCTTGCATTGAAATACCCGCCGATTATAAGTCTTTCTTCTTTTATATCTCCGATTGCATCTTCTATATTCTCTCTCTTCTTTTTCATATCTCTGCTGTATACCGTGATTATTCTCTATATATTACCTTGTATCTCAATCTTCCTTTCTTGTATGTCCAAATTTTTTTCCTGCATATCTCTTTCTGTTATCTTTTTCTTCACTCCTATTATAATGCCTCCGCTCGCTCTACCCTTGTTCTCTTGTTTTTTTGCCAATTGACATTTCCAGTTCAAACTGTCCGGCAATCTGTTCTGTAACCCATTCCATTGTTTCTCGTCTACCCAGGTTTCAGTTAGTCCTACGAAACATTATGTCTCCACGTATTCCCAAAATAGCTCGTCTTTATTGCCTCAGGCCCTAAGGGCCTGAGGCTTTACTCTCCCAGTTGACTCCGTTTTGCGTTGTTACCTTTTTTGTGCAGAGATTTGCGCGGACCTGGACGTTACCATGCAGTTATCATTGGTACCATTGGAAAGAACACGTTTTGAAGTTATGCAAAAATTCTTGATTTTTCAATTCCTATGGCTAGATTTTGAAATAATCTCAAAACCGTTTTAGATGTGTTTTTCGCTATGTTAACAGCTAAAACAAAACTTTTGTGCGAAAATGGTTGAGAAAAAGAAGAAAAAAATGTTGACTATTCCAAATATCTTATTTGGTCACTAGGGCACCAAAAAATCAGAGTATTGTTTTTCCTCAAATTTTGTCTTTTTTTTGCTTTAATTGCACTCGTATGATCGACCTGAGCTGCGATTGATAATGCCGAACGTACGGGCTTGCTTTTGTACGGGCCTTCGGCATTCACCTAAAGTTTAGCCTGCTTACTCTAGGTTTCCTAGTTGTGTAGACCTGCGACAATCCAAAAAACAGTGTCTTATTCATTACCTGCTGCTTGGTTTGTACTTTCCGTTTTCTTTTCTTGTTCTTTTTATTATTGTAATTTCTCTCTCCTCCCCTGTTCATCTTTCCAGACGCGGAAGGAGTGCTACTTATTGTTAGGATCTTATCTTCTGTCGGCTCCAAAATTTTGCCTCTTCAAGTCCTACTCCTTCTTTCCATTTGAAAATCCTGTCATTTATCTTTACCTTTCTGTATCCTATTTTCACGAGTGCTCCCTGTTCTCTCTCCGCTTTCGTAATTCCTAAGATTACCTTCCGCGTTTCTCTTTCGTTTTTCGTTAAATCGTTATCAATGTAAATCTTCTTACCTTTCAGTTTGCCCTTCTTCATCATTATCTTCTTTTTCTGTTGCCAATTTCTTAGCTTTGCTATCAAAATGCTTCCTCTCTTTCCCTTCCTCGTCCAGAAAGCATCCTCTATTTCCACCTCCACTTGCAGATTTTCTGATATTACCTTTACTGCTGTATCTTTCGGTGTTTCACCTCTTGGTAGTTCTTCTCCTTTCAGTGTGATATTGTCTCGTTTCTCTCTTTTTTCTCTTGCCTCCTCTTTTCGCTCTGTCCGGTTTATTCTTTCAATTAATTCGTCCGAATTATCTCTTTTTATTTCTAGATTTTTAATTCTCTTCTGTATTTCTTCCTTTTCTCGCTCCCACGCTTCTTGCTTTCTTTTCCATTCTTCTTTTAATTCTCTTATTTCCTTATTTATGGCTTCATTTTCTATCTTAATATCTTGTGTGTCCTTCTTCACTGTCAATACAAGCTCGGTCAATCTGTCTAACTTGTCCATTTTCATATCTTTGGGTTCGCTTTCTGTTCCTTCTCCTTTCGTAGCTTTATGCGGTGGTGATCTTCCTACTCTTCCTGTTTCTTGGAAATTTTCAGTCAATTCTTTCTCCACTTTTCTTCTTTCTTTTTCTGCTTCTTCTTTTTCTCTTTTCCTTTTAAAAGAGTCCAGCAGTGATCCTTGGCTGCTTAACCTATACTTCCCAAGCTGTTCAACTAAGGTCGGCCTTCCTCTTTTTCCGGAATCTTTTGGGCTCTCCGTCTCTTCTGTTCTACTCATCTATGTTTTCTTCTACGTCTGTACTTCGCTATGTAATTATGCCAAATTGCAAGTTATACACCTCTCTGTGTTCGCTTTTGTGCCTATGCTTCACCAGTGACTATAGACACCGACGAGATACTGTTAAAGACTGCCATCCTTATGGGAGTTCGCGGCCGCGAAAAAATTCGACGTTTTCTTACGCCCACTATAATATATTGCGACCACAGTAAGAAACAAAACCAGAATCAGTGAGTTTACCAACGACGAGGTTCGGTGCTGAACTGTATCATGAGACATGAGATGATATTTTATCTGGTCGATGCTATTATTATTTCTTTGGTGAT
This sequence comes from Osmia lignaria lignaria, assembly GCF_051020975.1. NCBI lineage: Eukaryota > Metazoa > Arthropoda > Insecta > Hymenoptera > Megachilidae > Osmia > Osmia lignaria. The sequence continues at coordinate 4,363,262 of NC_135035.1, forward strand.
TCGAGTTAAGTTCGTTTTACAAACCTTTCGGAGATACTTTTTAAGACGTAAAATATTTTAAAGGAGGTAACTTAATAATCCTCTTTAGTTCATTGGAAATTATTTTTTTAATAAATGACGAACTCTAGTTCTAAGTTTAGGGTATGTGTGTTTAAGGTAAAAGAATATTCATTTAGAAAAAATAATGAATAGAAAAAAAAATTAGAAAAAAAAATTATTTTCTTCTAATTTCATTTAGAAATCATTTAGAAACAAAAATGAATAAAAAATATTACATAGGTTCTGTAGGATATAATCAATAATAATAATAATGTAATAATCATAATAATCATAATAATATAATAAGTAACAGGTGTCGAAAAGAAGAAAAATGTATTTCAATAAAATCTTTTATTTAATAGTAAGTAAAAGCTGGAAAAGTGCAACAAAAGATTGGCTGTATAAGTGCGGCATCGCTATCCTCTCCACTTGGGGGACCCTCCTAGGCGAACCGAGACGCTTGACCAGGAAGCCGTGTAATATGATCCGAACCGTAATATCTGTGTGACTAATAGTAATTCAACGATAAAACCTTTTATTTTTAACTTTATTCCATGTTTGATTGTGAGTCGAGTAACACACGGTGCGATTGATAGCAAAAGTTGTAAAAGTAACTAAGTCGCGGTATTTTCAGTGTTAGATTTGTATTCCACGAAAAAATAAATATCTAAAATTACCACAATAGTATATACAAATTTGTCCATTGCTTGACACAGTCTGCGACCTTTCAGAACATTCGGGGTCTGTTTTCTGTTATAAAGTCTTGCCATAAAACTTTGGAAAAGAAAGGACAGTCAATGATGGGCCATGATGGGGTATGTGCGGACAATGACGCACTCAGGATTTATTCTTGGAAGGAACTAAGTTGAACGAATAAAAATATTTTTAATACAAAAAACAGTGTTATTAATATGTTACATAAACAGTAACACTACTTGAATTAGGAACAGATTTTGGAAAATTTTCTGTTGTTCTCCTTCCTTTTTCTTTGAGGGATGCTAGAGCCCCTTAGCCCCCTTGAGTGCGTCAGTGTCAGCGCGGGTTTGCAAGGACGCAAGCTTTTAAACGTTTGGGACGTTCGACTCTGTTCACCATATGGCAGAATAAGGGAATACTAGTATGTCATTCTCTGTTAAAAATGCCTACTTCCGCTACCTGTGAAAAAGGTAAAAATGCCCACCTGTTAACAGTCTGCTAAGAGACGAATCTCTGTTAACAGTTAAATGATATTTTTGGTCTAAGAATCATTATTTTATAAATATAACTAATTTTCGAATTATTTTTTATTCAATTCTTCTATTTTTTTCAGAATGTTACGTACCAAATATTTTTATTTTTCATATATTTATGTAGTATCGATTATTACAATAAGATTAATAATAATAAGAAACAATATAATTGTTTTCTAAGCAGCACCGACGAGATAATTATTGTACTGCGGCAAAGCTAAATCATCTCGTTGGTGGTATAACAGTTTTTTTCGGCAGTACAATGGGTAATATCACTATTCTACATTATCCATCATTCCTATTTACCGATCGTACCCCAGGTCCACTGGGCCCACTTGGCGTGCCGAACTTTAACACAGGGGTTGACAGTCTTTAACAGTATCTCGTCGGTGCTATAGATAGTAGAAGACTGGACATGCCTTTGTTACCGAAGGGTGGTCATTTTTGGGGCTGGTGTCCCCCCAGTATGAAGAGGGGATCCGGAAAATTCATCGCCCGCAATTCACCGCCAACAATTCACCGCCGCGTCAATTCACCGTCAGCAATTCACCGCCGCGTCAATTCATCGCATCCTCAGTTCACTGCCGAAATGTGTTTGGTCAAATCATAAAAAGTTATTTTTTATTTAAGCATATTTTTGGAGTTCTATGAATGGCTATAGTTCCGAATGTCCCTGGTCACTGATCTACATGAAATTTAGAAATTTAGGGTGTCCCTTATAAAATTCATTTTCAACAAATTTTGGTTAACTTCTTTAATTAAACAAATTTGATTTATATTTCAGATTTCTAGTTAGGTTAGGTTAGGGTTAGGTTAGGGTTAGGTTTAAGTTAGGGTTAGGTTAGGTAATCTAGTCTTAGTAGTCCTGAAGCAATGTATCAGAGTACTAAGGCAGTGTAACGGTTTTGTAGCAGGTTCTCAAATCCCTCTGTAGACATTAATTTTTTTACATTGATAATATTTTTATTCAATTTCTAGGACTGTTCGTAAATTATGTATAAGGAAAAAGTGATTTAGAACATATTAAAAAATTATTGAAACCATTTGATGATAGTATATCAGATGATCACATTATAACATTTTTTTATATGACATATACGATGTTTCACTTTAATTCATTACTATGTCGTAATATTTCAGTATTGGCAAGTGAACACACGATAGCACATGCTCATTCGTAATGCTTTATTAGGAGCCAGCAGTTGAATTCTCGTTTGCAAGATAACGTTCTTTTTCTAGGAATTAACTCGAGCATAGCTCGACAAAGTAAGATATCTTGCGGCATACCTTTGACATGTATGTATCTCATTTTATCTCGTTGTGCGTATTCTCTTTCTTTATTTACTGAGATATGGCAACGCTAAGCTGAAGGCTGTAAGCAAAGGGGTACAATCCTGGGTTTCGAAGTAATCTTCTGTTACCGTCAACGCGTATTAGACTGTTGTATTGCGAAGTGTTTCACATTTTTATATTAGGATTAAAGCAGATGGCGCCCGTTCTCGAGGCACAAATTCACGAGCCTTTGAGAACAAATCATGTCCAATCTTCTACTATCTATAGTCACTGGCTTCACTGCGTGGCTGCGTCAGATTGTAGATGCGGCCGCACTCGTCTACCTCTAGATGTCGTTACCTTCGTTTTTCTTTATCTTATCAGTTTATCAGCTAATCGATCTACGGTTATCGACGTATTATTCCACGTACTTTATTAATCTGCAAAATCGACTTTTTCCACGTAGCTCATTAGTCAATCTAACCTCATACCTCTTTCGTCAGTTTCATTTTCTTTAAGTAACTTATTTCTATGTACCTTTTTAATGGTATTTTCTCTTTCCAGCGGTTGTTTTTGCACCACTGTCCGTTAAGATTTTCCTTCGGAATTGGATGATTTTCGTTGCACTTCTCTCCGACACGTACTGTCTCTATAACTATCGTCACGTAACCCCTCTATTATTATATTTGTTATATTTTCGAGAAAATTTTTTAAAGTTTTCTTTATTTTTTTTAAATTAAAATCATTTATGTCAAATTGTTACTATATATAATATAATTGTATTTAATCGAAATATTTTCCATCATCTTTAATGATTTAATGACTTCTAATATAACGTAACCATGAATGATTTACAACTTATTATTATTTATACAATAAATTTATTTTGTAATGAATGATTCAGATCATTAATTGATCTACATAAATACAAACCTTATAGCTCAATTTCCAATACTGTAAGATCTATTGGAATCTAGAATAATGGTATTAGAATAACATTATTAGAATACAGAATAACATTATTATGTTGGAGACACTTATAATTAAAGCGATGAAACTGCTTTTTTTTAAATTATAATATTTTATTTAACATTTTAACTAACCATTCTTGTTCTTAATCCCAAAATTTCCAAAAAATGTCTCTTGCACCCCTTTTGTTCTAAATGTTTTATTTATGTAATGATTATTCAGTTTCAAAACATCAGCAGTGACTTGCGCAATATCGAGCATAGTAAGCTTCCCTGGGGAAAATGGTGTTACAGGAGAAGCAGAAATTCTTGATACTTTGATTTTGACGATATTAACATTAAAAGTGATTTAGAAAAAAAAAAATAACATAATTAAATGTTACAAAATTTAGTATGTAACTGAAAAGTACGAAAAACAAAGTAAATATTAGTTCAAATTTTCCCGTGTAAACGTTTATACGCAAATGGCAAAAGGCGGTCGCAAATCTGTACAGTGTGTCCTAGAAAGAATGTTAATCCCGTGAAAGAGTGATCGCTGAGGTGGCTCTGAATAATTTTTTTTTTTTTTTTCCTTTGCCAAGATGTTGTGGACGTTAAGCGCCTGGTTGGTGAATTGTTACCACTCAGGTAAGCTTGATAAAGTAGACGCGTCCTAGATCAAAATTCCTTACGCCGACAAAGAGTCAAGTGTTGGATCTTCCGTACCCGATAACGATGATTTGAAAAATATGAGTTTGACAGTTCTTCCAATCGCCGTGACCTGGGTGGTGGTGGTTGCTGGGGAGTGGATGGTTAAGTTGCATATACCCGATCGGGTGAGGTGGCATATCCGCGCTTGTCTTCGGACGGCCGGATTCACAATAAACTCTGCCAAGATGTTGGTTAAGGCTAAATTTTTGAATTATTAACGAAAAACACTGGCCAATTAGAGCACACGTAGAGCGCGGGCTGCACCGCCAGAGTGTTAGCTACCGATTACGATCAAACTATGGTCATGAATAAGGCGGCGACAGCACGTCGGTACAATCTGCGACTTCGTTTTCGAGATACAGTAAAACCTGGATAAATGCAACCAAGATTGGGACCCAGTGGTTGCATTTATCCAAGCGAGGTGTCGAATCTCGAGTTACACGCGACAACCAGCCAAGCGCGAACGTAGGAAGGGACAGACAGTGGCGGAAAGAGAGAGGTCCGATGATGAAAGGAAAGAGCCGAAACGTATCGGTGTGACTAATACTAATTCAACTATAAAACTTTTTTATTTTTGACTTTTTTTTATTGAAACTTTTACTAACGCATTGGTGAAATTTTTCTGATTAAAATGGTACCAAACACGATATAGTTTCAATTATAATTACTTGCTAAAATTGATGTTAAAGGTTGGCGAAAAGCAACAGAGATCGAAATCAAAACCAGTCGCGGTGTCGGCTCTGGTTTCAAAGGTTTCATTTATCCAGGCAAGGTGGCGATTCTGGGCATTTAATGTTGCATTTATCCAAGCGAGGTGTCGATTCTGGGCATTTAATGTTGCATTTATCCAAGCGAGGTGTCGATTCTGGGTATTTAATGTTGCATTTATCCAAGCGAGGTATCGATCCTGCGTCCGTACACATGTTTTGTATTCAGCCGACATGCCGATTCTGTGTCCGTACACATCTTTTGTATTCAGCCGACATCATTTATATTCAGTCGTGGTGTCAATTCTATGTTGTTTATTCTATTACTATTGTTTATAAATATAATTCAAACTATATCATGTTTGGTGTCATTTTAATCAGAAAAATCTCACAAATGCGTTAGTAAAAGTTTCATTAAGAAAAAGTTAAAAATAAAAAAGTTTTATCGTTCAATTAGTATTAGTCACACCGATATTACGGTCGGATCATATTACACGGTTTTCTCGTCGAGCGGCTCGGTTCGTCTAGGGGGATCCCCCCAAGTGGAGGGGATAGCGATGTTGCACTTATCCAAGCATTCTTTCGTTGCATTTATCCAGGTTTTACTGTATAAGGAATTGAAAATTGGAATATCAAATTCTGAAACGCGTGTTTAGCTTTCGAACAGTTGATAGCTGAACAGTTGGCCTATTCTCTAGTGTCCTCTTTGTCCGGACACTGACCCAGGATCTGCTCAGCTGTTAGCTGTTCGAAAGCGGAACACTCGCTTCGGAAGTTGATATTCCAATTTCGTCTCCGAGGACGGAGAGGATTCCAAGGAAGAGGAAACCTCCGGAAAGGACAAGAAACCTGAGGAAAGAAAGGCCTACGAGGAGGGTCAGAAAGTCGCGAACCCATGAAGTCTACAGAGAGGGAAGGGGAGACCTTGGGACATAAACATTTTCCTTAGGGAAACCTACTTTGCTCGACACTGTACATTGACATAATATTCTACCATGTGAATAATAAATCAAATTATTTAATGAATATAGGCAGAACCGTTATCTCAGCACCTCTTTGGTCTGGAGGTCGAAAGATGGCGTCCGCTAAGAACTCAACTCTCTCCAGTATTTACATCTGGCAAACTCAAAGGAATCTTTTCCCTGATTCTTGATTGCGCTAAACATTTGGAAAAATATATGGATACTTTAATACAGAAAGGAGAACCCATCGAAATCCGAGAAGTAACAGCCCAATACACGACTGACGTGATCGGTAGCTGTGCATTTGGAATTGAAATGAACTCGATGTCGGAAAGTGAAAGTGAATTCCGCAAAAGGGGCAGAGAAATCTTCGCTACTAACCTTACAACATTTCTGAAAGTCAAAATGAAAGAATGGATGCCACAGTTATATGATTTACTTGGTTATGTACTTCCTAAGAATAAAGCAATGGCATTCATTGAGAGAATCACTATAAGTACGATGGAGTATAGGAAGCACAACAATATAGTCAGATCAGATTTTATAAATACACTTTTGGAGCTGCAGAAACATCCTGAAAGAGTCAACGGTATCCGTAAGTTTTAATGTTTCAAATTCTCTTGGATCAGTAATTAAAGTATAGTGATTAAATTATACTGTTCAACACCTATTTTAATTTAGCGATATCGACTGGTGTAAGTAAATAGGGGACGGGATGAGCTTACCCCTACCACTAAAATGTGAATTGGTTTCTCTCCAAAATATGTAGAGTGGCCTCTCACGCTCTAGCATTTTAAAATTATAAAAATCCAAAATTTCGAAATTTCAGAAATTCAAAATTTCCAATGTTGCACCTCAAAAAATTGCTGGTTGAGTTAATGAGGATATCTGATAAGCGTTTCACACAGACTATCCTGAAATTATCGAGACTATTACATTCTGATAAAATTCATTTTTTATAGCACATTTACATAAAATTTATGGTTCCAACTCTCCAAATAGTTTCAAGATTCGAATTCTTATTAAAGATTGCGAAATATAAAAACAACTAAAATTTATTGGACAGTATTAATTAGGGTTTGATGATCAATGTTTTCCTATAGTAATATTTTGATCGAACTACATGTACGACTGATTTGACTTCATGTTACTATAATTCGACGTGATTTTCTTTAAGTATCATACACTGTATTATTCCTTCTTTCTTTAGAATTGACGGATACTTTACTAGCTGCACAAGCGTTTGTGTTCTTCGCAGCTGGCTTCGAAACTTCATCGACAACGATAGCCAATGCCATTTATGAATTGGCTCAAAACCAAGAGATACAGGATAAATTACGAGAAGAAATTAAAGAATTCGACGCGAAAAACAACGGGGAATGGAATTACGAAACTGTCAAACAAATGAAGTACCTGGATAAAGTTTTTCGAGGTAAGTACTATTTTATTTCAATTGAAAAACAACTTGCACACTATTTGACTGTAGAATATTTTACACTTCAACAGAAATAGAAATATAATAAAATAACTTTTAACAAAAAATACAACAGACTTCAAAATGCGCTCAAAAGTTTAAAATAATTTCTATTTCATTTTTATCAATGCTCCACAGCTATTAATAAAACCTAATTAATCGTTAAATAGTATACTAAATACATTTCAACCTTTTCGGATGCGGCGCAAAATTAAAAACTTTTCTTCTACTAGGAAGATCCTAGCACTGGCGTCGGCAACCTATGACAAATGACCCATTTAATAATTTCACGTAAACAATATTCAACGGGAATCAACAGACCTATTGCGGATTATCTGCATGTACATCAGAAGTGTTGCCAATTTCTGATAAAATCGTTACAATTACAAATGTTTTCAGCCGTACTTATAACGTTCCGCATTTTCTCTTACGACTTATTAATTACCAAGTTCGCGATCAAATCGTTATTGGCAGCATCGTATATACTATTTAATGATTAAATAGGTTTTATTAATAGCTGTGGAGCATTGATATAAACGGAACAGAAATTATTTCACACTTTTTAGTGGAACGTGTAGTATTTGTAGGATAGCGTAAAATGATTTTGCCTTTTTATTGCTTAGCTAATAACCATAAACCGAAAAAAATTGACCGAATTTAGATGGTTAATAAACAACACACTCCATAAATTTTTGCAAGTGGGATCATCTCTGATATATCTCCTACTAAATGTGAAAGGTTTCATCGCGATCGATACATTCCTTGTAGAGCGAACGCCGAAAAATATAAATGAAGCAGTACGTTTTTTGCGATAAAAGTCGTTAGAAATGAAAAAATGCAAAATATTCTTTTGCGGGACCAATTGGGAGAAATACTCTACAAGATACAAAAATTTTCGTTTCGATTGGTCCATCCGTCTCGGAGTAATTGGTGAACATACGCCGAACGTATATGAAATAGTACGTTTTTTGCAATAAAAATCATCAGGAATGATAAGATGCTAAATGATTTTTTAACGGGACCAATCGGAAGACACTCTACAAGATGCAAAAGGTTTGGTTCCGATTTGTCCATTCGTCTCGGAGTAATCAACGAACATACATAAAAAAAAAAATATATATATATATATAGATACTGATTGAATTGAGTAACCTCCTCCTTTTTCGAAGTCGATTAAAAATATACTGATCGAATTGAGTAACCCCCTCCTTTTTCGAAGTCGGTTAAAAAGATTTCATTTCGATTGGTTCATCCATCTCGGAGTAGGTAATCGGTGAACATACGCCGAACGTACATGAAATAGTACGTTTTTTGCAATAAAAATCGTCAGGAATGAGAAAATGCAAAATTTCTTTTTTAGAGGGCTAATCAGGGGACATACTTTATAAGATGCAAAAGGCTTCATTCCGATTGGTCCATCCATCTCGGAGTAATTGACGAACATACATTACAAAAAAAAATGAATATGTATACTGATGGAATTGAATAACCTCCTCCTTTTTCGAAATCACTCAAAAAAGAATTATTGCAGGATTATATTCACTATTTTTTAGTAGATTGTTTCTTGATTTGTTTACAGAAACTTTAAGGAAATATCCGCCACTGGTATTTATAAGCAGAAAGGCAACGAAAAATTACACGTTCGAAAACCCGAAGTTGACAGTCCTTAAGGACGCCAAGGTATGGATACCTCTATTTTCAATTCACAGAGATCCGGAAATTTACCCACATCCAGACAAATTTGACCCAGAAAGATTCTCAGAAGACGCAGTGAAAGTCAGGCACCCCATGCACTACATACCCTTTGGTAATGGCCCAAGAAACTGCATCGGTACGTATAAATGAATAATTTAATTATAAGCTCGTGATAGATGACATAGTATCTGCAAAAAATGATATTCATTAATAGTATCATGTTTCAAAAGTTATAGAGTATCGAGCAGAGTAGGCTTCTCTAGGGAAAATGGCGTTATAGAGCAAACAGGAATTCTTAAAATCTTAATTTTGGCGATATTAATACCAAAAGTGATTTAAAAACAAATAGTATGATCTTTTATTGTTAAATGTCATAAAATTTAGTATACAGGGTGTTACCTGTAACGTTACTCACGATTTTTCACCCACTTGTAGCCACCTGACAAAAAAAATTTAGAACAAGAGATTCAGCAATCTCTTCGGGGTCAAATAATGTTTACACTGTCAAAGTCAAATACGACGAAAAGCTAAATATTTCACATTTCCACTTCTGTAAATCAAGTAATATGTTAGTAAAAATATCATGTAATATGTGTTTTGAATTGGTCTCGATGTTCTCTAAATATGGTAAACAAAAAAAATATACGGTCCTATTTATAAAACCCAAGGTGACCTTGACTTCGCCATGAAAACAAACTGTTTTCGAAATTTGTTTTACTGATATCTATTATGCACTTCATACCCTGCAACTCTTGTTGTAAACTTTTTTTTGTCAGATGGCTGCAAGTGGGTGAAAATTCGTGACTAACGTTACAGGTAACACCCTGTATATTAAGATAATGTGAATAATGAAATAAACTTGAACTTCATGCGTAAATGGTGTAGCTGATCTAGAGTCGCCACTGTAGCTAAAGTGGCCACTTGAATTTTTAATAGTACAGTAATGCATCTGACGTTGTCTGTAAGCTGAGAAGCGAAAATGGACAATACGGGTAGAACAGATACTACAGTAAAAACTGGATATATGCAACAAACATTGGAACCCAAACGTTGCATATATCCAGCCGAGGTGTCGATTCTGGGCATTTAATGTTGCATATATCCAGCCGAGGTGTTGATTCTGGGCATTTAATGTTTCATATATCCAGCCGAGGTGTCGATTCTGGGCATTTAATGTTGCATATATCCAGTCGAAGTGTCGATTCTGCGTCCGTACACATCGTTTGTATTCAGCCGCGATACCTATTCTACGTTCGTACACAACATGCGACGTCTTGCATGTTGCATGTCGCGTGTTTGATGCATCTTTGGTATACGGCCTGCCTTATGTTTGGTATCATTTTAATCAGAAAAATCTCACAAATGCGTTAGTAAAAGTTTCATTAAGAAAAAGTTAAAAATAAAAAAGTTTTATCGTTGAATTAGTATTAGTCACACCGATATAACGGTTCGGATCGATTACACGGCTTCCTCGTCGAGCGTCTCGGTTCGCTTAGGGGGATCCCCCCAAGTGGAGGGGATAGCGATGTTGCATATATCCAGCCAATCTTTCGTTGCATATATCCAGCTTTTACTGTATTTCTCGAGCCTCGCGACATAAAAACCGTAACAGCTAACAGATTAACAATAGTTTAACTTTCCTATTTCTAAATTTTTCTGCATGCAAATTGTTTTAACATATTGGTACAATTCATTTGATTAAAATGAGACCAAACATTGCATAGTTTGGGGGTGTTCCCTTGTACATAAAGTAAGTAAATATGATCCAAATTATAATGTGTTTGGTCTTATTTTAACCAAAAAGGTATCAACAATATGTTAAACAAATTTATGGGTAAAAAAAGTAAAATTAAGAAACTTATATGTATTGCTTTATTATAAACTGAACTCTCATCAAAGAAGCCGCGTCGCGTGTTGCGTGACTCACTCCAATGAAGAGAACATGGGTGTCGGATGCGATATACATAGGGGTAGGAAGAAATCAGTGGACAAAGTACCATGCAAAGATGAGAAGTTGACGGGCGGAATGGCACAGGGGCAAAGGGAGTATTTCGCACGCTCCACCCAGTCCCAACATTTTATCCTCGCGTAATCCATACCATTCGACTTTAGTAGCACGCTCTCACATAGGCGTAGCAATTCCGTATTTCCGAGGAAGGCAGTACTATTGTAGATAAAATTCACCGAAACGCAGACGTCGTATCATCTCACTTTGTCTCGAAGCGTCTTTGTCAGGCGATGCAATTAAGGGGGTAGACACGGCACGTGACCTCTCCGATTCGGGACGTCGGTATTACAGCAGTTTTTTCGTTGGGCCTAGTGGAGCCACTTGCGTGGTCTGGTACGAACTTGAAAGGTTTAATTCTCAGCTAGCGTGCGCGCAACACGATCTAGGAAGGCAACAGCGCCTCAAGCATTTTTACAAACACATTCAAACGCTCATCTCGCCAGAGGCATCGCGACGATCCGCCTGAAGAACGAAAGCGAAACATTGGCGCGTGGTTAGAGTGAGATGTAGGGTGATCATGCTATCCTTCTTTCAACCTAAATGATAGAATTGTCCCGCTCCGATAAATTCTGACTGACTGAACGCGTGGATTTTATATAGCGCACCGTAGCACCCCTCGCTGCTGAAAAATATATGCCTACTCTGAAGAACCGAAGGAACGTGCAATCTGAGAAACTTTTTAGAAAAAGTTATTAACTTCTTTAAATAAATGTTTCTTAATTAATAAAAATATACAGGATACGTCATGCAATTTCTGACGGGTTATATCTTGAATTTGATAAGAGATAGGAAAAAGCTGTTTATGTAAAAGTTCAATGGTATGATAATGTCTATTTTTCTGTGATGTCATCTTCTCCGTGAATGCAACGATGCACTCAAAAATGCAAATCCACTTTTTATTTAAATGGAATTGCATCAATTTTTACTTGTGTCAACTCCTTGAAACATTCTGCATAAAAAAGTACTAAGTATGGTACTATTAGAACTAATAAATGGAGGGACCTCGCATATATTCAGCCGAGATGTCAAATCTCGAATTAGATGCGACGACCAGCCAAGCGTGAACGTAGAAAGGGACAGACAGTGAAGGAGAGAGAGAGCGGTCTAATGATCAAAGGAAAGAGCCGAAACGTATCGGTGTAACTAATACTAATTCAATTATAAAACTTTTTTATTTTTGACTTTTTTTTACTGAAACTTTTACTAGCGCATTGGTGAAATTTTTCTGATTAAAATGACACCAAACACGATATAGTTTGAATGGGGTGAGGTTTGTTATGGGGCGCTGTGGAAAATCCAGGCGGGCGGCAGTCATATCTTAGCGAAAGGGGACAATCTCAACATTCAGAATCAGAGAAGGACAGCATGACTGTAGTGCGTCTCACTCAGCGTTCGGGCGATGTTGCCTTTTTCGCTTGCCTTCGTAGCACAGTTCGAGTGACGTAATCAAGCTAACGCTTGATTCTGACTACGATTCCAAATCGGCAGCCTTTCTACTTAGACGCCACCTTATAACTACTAGCTGAACTAAATTTGTCACGTGACTTGCTCTGTAGTATCCAGATAATGGCGGAACTCGTCTTTGGGAATGCTTTTACAGGAATCGGTTATTCGTCCTTATACGAGAAGATCTTGAGCTGAATAAGGGCTCATTCGAAAGAGGAAGGTTCAATGCAGGGCGGTCAACTCACCGTTTGAGTCACAAAACTCTTTTAGTGGCCTAAAAATGCTTCCAATTTGCAACTGCATGTTGTCGATTTTTTCTTCTACTTTTGACACTGATATTATTAAATATGCACATAATCTCGTTAAACCATGAGTTGACCGCCCTGCATTGTACCTTCCTCTTTCGAATGAGCCCTTACCCAGCCCTATGTGTTCTCATATAAGGACAAATAACCGATTCCCGTAAACCCATTAATAGGCCCGTTTTTGCCGGTAATGTCACCTCGCTGCATTACCCGTGTCTACCCCCTTAATATGTGTGACCGCATCGGCCAATAGCGCGTGACGATCTAGAATGCATGTGCGTGAGGAGTGACTTATCGACCATGACCAATCGTACACGCATTCCTTAACCTCGTCAACTTCTCATCTCCCTATAGTACATATCGAAGAAGTACCCATAAACGCAGAAAAGCCTACGCGGTGGAAGTATAGCACTTTTTTCTGGGCAAGCCTACCATGCTCAGTACTTATTGTAAGTACATGTATGTTTTTAAGCCACAAATTGTACAGTAGTGGTGACGAACCGAGCTATGTTCGTCCCTACATTGCGAACGATTGTCGGGCTTCTCGTCCTTCTGAGGTTGTAAATTTCAAAACAGCCTCAATGGCTCACAGTCTTTCGCGACGCGTGTTGTTTCGCCAAACTAATTTTGAAATAATAATTAATATTTCTAAATCACGAACGTTTGACCGATTGTAGCGTGTGGAAATTACGTTGTTGCTCGTCGAAGCGTAAAAATGTAAGTGTCGCTCCGTCGTCGTTTTTCATCGAAGTTGATTTTTCCCGTCTCAGGGAAACACGCATCCGCCCTTCCTTGCACCCTTGACGCGATTTTGTCTAGAAGAGGGTGGGGTGACACTTGAGGTCCGCGAGGACTTCGAAAGTTCGGTGACGCCGGGGTTTTTCCATCCAGGTTGACCCTCGAAGGTCAGGTACCGCTAGTCGACCGCTGTCGAATTACCCTTCAGGAAAACCCAATTTATGACATGATTTTAGCTATTGAGAACGAAGTGAAAATTAAAACTCTAAATCCATTGTACGAAAAAGGTAAACGACTATTGCCGGCAATATTAGAAAGTTTGTTCAAAAATAGCTTTCCGTCGCGAACCGTCATAAATCCGCCATAAATGACTTTCAAAATCCTCGTAAAACGTGTTCCTCGGTGCGGAACAATAGACTCGCGGTTTATTGCCACGTGAGCGACTTGACGGTCACATGAATTGTACAGCATACTAGCGCTATCTTTTTCCACCATCATAGTTTATGAAAATGATACATTTCTATCCTCTCTCCCTCCCTCCTTCAAATGATAGCTTAGAAGCTTGACAGATTTTCCACCCCTACTGTTTCCTCGCCGGCAACATAACGATAGTCTACTACACTATAGTACTTTTTACTGCAATTTGTTGAATTAACATCGTACTATATGTTCATAAAATTAGAAGCAGTCGTTACAATGAAATATCCTAATCGAAATCTGAAAGAAAACAATAAATGACTTTTATTCTAATCCATTATTTTTTGTAAGTAACAACCAGCTATTTTGTGTTAAGAAATGATAGAAAGCTTGTTCTACATATAATTATCATTGAACTTTAAGAGAGTCAATAATTGATTAAAAAGTACTTCGATTGTTTATTTTTGATGTTATTACTTTGTATTTTCTATTTCAGGTACACGATTTGCAATTTACCAATCAAAAATTGGCATAATAACTATTCTTCGTAAGTTTAAATGCGATATTTCAGAGAAAACTGAAATTCCTTATGAATTTGACCCTATTGCATTTATAATGTGCCCGAAAAATGGACTGTATATCAAAATAACGAAGCTAGAAAGTTAGTATTTACAACAGGTTGTAACTTTATACAATCGAGATATTGTTAACATTGTTGAAATATTGTCAATTTGTAAATAAATATTATGTATTTACAAGAATTTACAGAAACAATGGAGATACCTTTTTCAAAATATTATGAAACATTAAATATGACTATGCTCATTATTTAGAAAACTATTTGTAATTTTTTTATCCGACTTCGAAAAGGAGGAGGTTACTCAATTCGATCAGTATATATTTTTTTATTTTGTGTATTTTCGCCGATTACTCCGAGACGGATGGACTAATCGGAACGAAACCTTTTGCATCTTGTAGAGTATGTCTCCCAATTGGTCCCGTTAAAAAACATTTTGCATTTTTTCATTATCAAGGATTATTATGGCAAAAAACCGGAAGTTTCTAATCTCAACATGGATGATTTCAATGACCCTTTAATATGTTGTCGGGGACATGATGCCGAAGAACTTTTTCATTATGTATAATTAACTGAAAGCTTTAGTTTCCGAGATATTCGTGAAAAACTATTGTTACTACTACATTGAATTCTACATATGCCTACGTGTCTCTACCTGTTGTATGAATCAGCATGCAGGCGCCGATTCTCTACTGTTTCTATACATGTATACTCTGCAAGGAATGTACCGATTGCAATAAATGAAACCTTTCACACCTAATAGGAGATATTTCCGCGATATTTCACTTGCAAAAATGTATGCAATTTATTATTGTTATAACTATTGTTATAACAAAAACCCTATTTCTTGGTGTTACTTTGCACGGAATGTACCGATCGCGATGAAACCTTTCGCGTTTAATAAGAGATATACATACAGGGTGTCTCACTTAAACGGATACAGAGCTCTTATTCCGTAACTATTAATGATACAAAAAATTGTTGATATGGAAATTGCATGAGAAAAGGGGGTCTATGTTTTGGCCGAAGTGAAAAATCTTTTGCATTATTAGTTTAAGAGATATGATGGTCAAGTTTTGTTTTTTAAATGGAATCATCTATTTTTTTCAGATCATGTAATAGTACTTCTCAAGACGAATTCATTAAGCTATAATGTATACACTCGATTTTAATCAGTTTTCAAGATATAACGTTTACAAATTTCCCGATTTTCAGTAGATACGACTCGGTTTGAGTGGTAAGTCGTAAAAGCGGCCCTATTGTTGCGGTTTCTTATTCTTTGGGTCTGCCGTTTCTAGCGTAGACCCCCGCTGTGGCACTTGCCGTAACAATAGGGCTGCTTTTTCGACTTGCCACTCAAACCGAGAGGTATCTACTGAAAATCGGGAAATTTGTAAACGTTATATCCTGAAAACTAATTAAAATCGAGTGTATACATTATAGCTTAATGAATTCGTCTTGAGAAGCACTATTACATGATCTGAAAAAAAATATATGGTTCCATTTATAAAATAAAACTTGACCATCATATCTTTTAAACTAATAATGTAAATAAATTTTCGTTCACACCAAGACATAGGCTTCATTGAACCGTGCAATTTCCATATATACAATTTTTCATATCATCAATAGTTACGAAATAAAACGCCTGTCACACTTTAGCGGGGACACCCCGTATACCCGGATACGATGGCCAAAAGTGCCCCCAAACCAAATTCGACTCGTAATGGCTCATTCGATAGCTTGTCAAAAAAAAACAATCTGTGTCAAGTTTCAGCCCTGTATCTGGGGGGGGGGGGGGGGGGGGGGGGGTACAGGATTGCCTCGAAATAATCAAGTGGCTCGGGACCGAACAGTTGCTTATTTCGAAACAGGTATGCTATTCGACTGTATATATATTCCATCCTTCTTTTACTGACCGATGTCACTGCTCAGTCAAGCGTTTATTACCCTAACCATTGGCTTCCCGCATTCATGGACCTCACACTCATTTCTCGTACCTCTCTGTTCGCGTTTCACAGTGTTTTTGCATGTTCAGCATGTTGCCTATCTAGCATGTCGAGCATGTGTGGCTTTTGCATGTTGAGCTCGAGGGGTTAGATTTATATTTGGCGCTGCGCGGGGGTGCATGCGGGGTCGCTGTCACGCAGCAAGGCGCAGGCGCGAGCGACGGATCGGTGGTGGCGATGTATGGCCCGGGGCTGGGCCCAGGCATTGAGACCGTGATCGGTACTCTGTGCAATTGGAACGTTTTGTTGTGTTTTTTGAATTACGATTTGTGCCACAGTTTTGATTTTAATCAGACTTTAAACGTGTGGCGAGTGCGATTGTGCGTGCGTCCTCTGTTCTGAAGCACTACGTACTGTCGTGTGTTCTACACGGCCCGGCGATCTTGTGGGAGAGTCAGACGGCCAACTGTGTGCAGTGATTGGTACGGCACAGTGCGGCGATCGGCTGGTTCTGTTCACCTGGCTAGCCGTGCAGAGAGTGACGCGTGTTTACGGTCACTCTGTCCCCGATTGCGCGACCCTTCCTGTGATCAGGAAGTTTCTTTTCGCGAGGACCACGGCGATCTGCGGTGACGGCGGCGAGGCGCCATTCCATTAAGATTTAGGTAAGAGAGATCTCTCTGCGTGCGCTATTTTTAAGCATTGAATGATCATTCAAATTCGTTTATGTATCTCTAGTTTTCGTAAGTTCTACATTGCATTATTTGTAGTTTTCTCATTTTCAGGCATTCAATTTGATTTAATTTTCTTTTATTGGGATCAGGCTTTTTCCCCACTTTCGACTGGGGTTTTTTACAGCCGGTACCCGTAGAGTAGAGGCATTTAATTTTCAATCAAATAAATACATTTATTTTCTTTTGTTCTTCTAACATAATTTTTGTGTACAATTTATTTATTACCGGTGACACCAATTCCACCTCATATCCTACCCATTCGATATTCCGGTTAATCGGAACACTCTCACTTTGCGGGCGATTTCAAACAAAGAAGACGGGATAGCGAGTTGCTTATTTCGAAGCAGAGACCACTTGCTTATTTCGAGGCAATCCTGTAATGGGCAAAAATCAAAAACACACGTTTTGGTCAATTTCTCTTATATTTGTGCATGAAAAATTCTGAAAAAAATCTGAGATATTTCTATTCATGAGGCACATATTATACTAGCTTTGCAGATTTTTAGATTGAAAACCCGAGCTGTAAATAATCAAATACCCCACAAAATTCGGATAAATGGCGATTTTGTATGGAAGGAGTCGCAGATCAGGATTCATATTTTTTTTATAAGTGTATATTATTGATACTATTATTCTCAATTTGTTTGAGAATTTTTGGTCAGGTGCGCCATAGTTAAAAAAATTAAAAACCGAATTTTTCGCTGTCTTTTGCGTGTCAGAGTTACTTGTACTTACTGGTACTTCGTCTGTTCTTTATCACGTAAATGTGTTATACAATGTTCAATGTTTTTACGTACAGTGAAACGGAATAAGAATTTAAAAAACTAAATAAACTAGAATTATTGAAAGTACTTTATGTGAGTTATATCTCAAAAAATCAAAAGGTTTTTCAACGGTGTCGGTGGTCCAGCGGTTCAGGCGCCTGACTGCTAAACCGCTGCTAGGGTTTTCGTAGGTTCGAATCTGCACAAATATGAAATAAAGAATATTTTTATTCAAAGTATCCAGAATTAATTTCACCAGTATAAGTTATATCAACACTTGTATAACTTCCCCTTCTTGAGGTAACAGCAAGTTATTATTACCAATCACATGAGACCTTGATTATAACGTCTGATTTTCAGATGACGTGACACGGTTTGTTGCTCATGTATCAGTTGAGATTCAAGTGTTATGTACAGCAACTTTTACGAAGATCCTACAGTTCCTTTACCTATAGTGAGTTAACACTAGAACTATCGACGTTTGATGCACACTTATTTTTAAGTTGAAAATAATGTAGATTACTAAATAGATAAAAGATAAGACATAATATATCCATTTCAACAAAAATACCTCGATAAATAAGGTATAATATAATTTAAAATAAGAAACTGGAAATTAGTCATTTTGACCTCTTTGATAATTCCAGTGTTAATAGTTTGTGAATACTACATATTGAAACAGTGGTGCAAATAAATGTGTGTATAGGATTATATTATGAATTGCTTACTCATGGCGAATCAGAGAGGATTGTTATCTACTTACGTAACAATCAACTTAATTTACCTACTTGTCAGCTACTGAAGTATACAATAAATGAAGGAACTATACATAGAATTCTTTTTCTTACATCTATTTATAGTTATACTTTGCTTACATTGACATTGATAACTATTATACTTACATAATATGTTAAACATACTTGTACATTTTCGTTCATATGTTATGTTTTCACATTTTCTCCGATTATTAACTCACATGTTTACATATTTATAGAGTTAGGCATATTTACAAGTAATGAATAATACATTAATTGCAAATAATGAATAATTTATCACTCGAATTGAAATTATTAATGCAACAAAGTTTTTTGAGAATGACGAATCATCTTTTATTTGAGTAATGTAAATGACCAATTTAAATAATAATATAACAAAATTCGTCATTCGTTATTCGTCATTCTCAAACAACTTATATTGATTTTTAATACATAGATGCTACTGTGCTATACTTGCAATTTTTATGGGCTGTTTGTTCAGAAGTTTCTTAGTGTTAGATGTAAAAGCAATGTTTTTTAAATAACATGTGCTGTCATCAACACTTGAACACATAAATGTTATCCTGTTGCTATCCTGTGATAGCATTTAAAAGCTAATGTTTCAGAAATTAATAAATAATTTAAATTAATTTCAGTATAAAGGAATAAATTACATATTAACTTATTTTCTTTCATATTTTTATTAATTATTAAAATTCTTCGTTTTGTGTAATCATTCTTATTTGACATAATAACATCATAGGAATCACCAAAAACTTGTTTATACAAATAATGCCAATTGTTAGAATCATTTTAAGTTTGCTTTTTGTTACGATTCTAAATTAGCAACTTTTTTAATTAAACGCTACCTTGTATGTACTAACCGAGCTAAGCTTGTAAGCGATCAATGATCCCATCGATACGACACATAATGTTGGGGCCTAGAGTCGCCCGCCCTCCATCACGTCTAGGTGCTAGTCGCGCAGGCGTAAGACTCTCCTTCGCTGCCGTGAGCACCGAACGAGGTGCCTGCTGATGCCCAGGACGAGCACTTGTCGTCGAGACCTCAATGCGATCAGACGCACTTTCAGCTCAAGTAAAATCAGTCGAAGTATCCGCACTCATCGCAAGGCAACCAGCAGCTACGAGACATCGTGCTCTGGTATCGCTTCCGAGACTGCTCCTGTGCTCCTGAACAACCAAAGACGATTTCTCGTATCAACCAGATTCTCACGAATCCGCCCGAGTAGAGGAACGTAACAAGCGAGCCATGAGGCGTGAGAGAAAGTCGGTGCCCGCGTTCGAGTTAAAGTTACTAAAATAAATCGAGAAGCTCGACGGCAGGTTTCCGCTTAGTTGTACGAATATCAAACGTGAGCGTATTAGCGTCTGCGAGCGGCACGTCGTATTCTATCGTCGAATTATGTTTGCAAACTCTCCTCGAATGTCAAGGACAATCGCGTCGTTAGAGCTATTTACAGGTATTTTCGCGTAGATTGAAAGTAACGGTTACGAGAGTCGGGCAGCGTACTTCTGGAATGTACGACGGCAGGCTGTCAGAACGAAAGAGAATAAATCGAATTGTCAAGATTTCCTCGATTAAACCTGTAAGTGTCTCTTAGTTATTTCTCTCCTTCTATAAATCTATCTACAACCTCCTCTTGAAGGAAGAGTACGGTTACAATTGGCGCCCGAACAGGGGACTCGACGATTATTAAGGGGGCGAGAGGAAAAGATTACGCGCCGGAAAATGAGCAAGGGAACGCGAGCAAAGGCGAAAACCCAGGCGAGCATAGACCGCGACGCGTCAACCGATAGAGACGAGCGAGCTGAGGAAGCAGATGTAACGGGATTATTTAATATGCCGCGAATCCCACGGTCACCGGTAACTAACCCCGCGAATCAGAGCTCAGCGAACCAAGGGGACACGGCAGGGAATGCTCAGAGCCTCGCGGATCAGGAAACCCAAGGGGCAACGACGTTAAACGAAGTCACGAAACTGGTTCGGGAAATGCAGGATAGACAGGAACGGCGAATCAAACAATTAGAAACAAACGTCATGACTAAAGTCGACACGTTCGTCAACCGCGAATGCGAAGCCCTTTCTCAGACAGTTATGGTGTTTCACAAGGAAGTTCGCGAGGATATTCTGAAATTCCGGGACTCGTTGGCAGACCTCGTAAACGCGGTCGCGAATAGACAGAAGCAGGTGATAGGCCCCAACTCGGTGACCCAGACGAGCGCAGGCGGGGAGGGAAACCCAGCCACTCAGGAAAATCCGTGCAGCAATAGGAATGGGAGCGCCCAGGCAAGCTCGGTGCCTCAAGGACGGCTATTCACGGTGAAACCCCAACTTCCTGTATTCGAGGGGAAATCACGGGAACGCCCGCCCAAATTCCTTCGCGAGCTAGAGAGATTCGTGAGGGTAACGAGAATCCCGGATAGCGAAGTCCATGTCATTATAGACTAGGCGCTGAAGGGGTTCGCGAGCGAATGGTGGGATCTGATCTCGGGAGAAGTTCACACGTGGGATGACTTCCGAACAAGATTCCTGGCCCAATTCTGGGGTGCGGCATCCCAACGGAGCATCCGCCGTGAACTCGAGTCGGGTTTCTTTCGGGCGAACCAAGGCGTAACGCGAGCCCAATACGCGATGCGCTTATCAAACGGGGGCTTACCAAACGCTGGACTTCTTCACACACACCGTATCGCACTTGACAATTGGTGCGCGCCCGATCCGCTTTTCCAACACGCTCTACCTTTTCTACAAATCACTCGGACGCTCGCCTACTACTTTATCTCGCTCTCTTACTCGCACTCTCGAATCCAAAAATCTCTATCGCTTTGAAAATCTCTACAGTCACTCTATCGCTTTTAGTCGCCTAAGGCTAATTGCCGTCGCAGGGAATTTTTGGGGAGGGGATGGGGTTGGATTGGGACCTCTTCCAGGACTTGGATTGATCTATGATCGATCGGCCGGTAAGCGGGAGCGATAGGGCTGACGGAGACTCGACGGTGACGGCTGCGGGTTGTCGTCTTTGGACTCGGCGACAGATGGCTCCATTCGGCTGCTTTTCCGCTGTTGGTGGGCTGATGGACCTTTGTTGTGTGTCCAGGGTTGCTCCCTTTCTGGGGAGGGATGCTGGTGCTGTCACCGGCCTTGAAGCTCCTTTTCCTGGTGGCAGCTTGTTGGGGTTTCCTCCGTCGTCTCCGTCGGCCCGTGACCAGCGGGTGGGAAAAGAGGGTGAGGTGAGGGAAGGGTTATTTGTGGGTTATAATATCGGAGCGGGAAGTGAGAGAAGCGCAGCGATTGTAACGGGGGGGCACGCATGACACCACGTTACAAAGCATAGTGAATCGGCCCCAGCAACAATTTCGGTTGATATTTATACCGCATAATGCTTTTTGCCTAAACAACAATTGTGTGCAATTTCAACCCCCTACCCCCTCTGATAAGGGAAATATGAGGGTAAAACCCCAAAACTTTACTATTTTTTTTCTCGGAAACTATTTAAGATATTTAAACACAATAAAGTGCAAATAGTAGGTATTCATTAGCTGTATTTCATATTTTTTTTCAAAATTTTCATCCGATGATTAAGGGTTGAAAATTAATAAATAAATTTTTGAAAGTGATTTTTATAAACAATCCCTTGAGTGACACCCACCGAAAAAAATTAAGAATAATTCTTTACTATTTATCTATTATTTGTAAAAGTTTCAAGAATGTCGGATTGATACATCATAGTTAAAAAAAAATAAAACCAATGCAACGCCCCTTCATAAGGCAAAGCCAGGCTGATCATTAGAGGCGCTCAACCTAACCGACCTACAGGGGAATACGTTGCGCCGAATCGCCACGTTCCTCATACCAGAAACACCTCTCAGAAAAGTATGAACTCTTCTTTCTCTAAACTATGTGTTAGTTAACACCCATTTATTTAAAGAACATATTAACAAATTTAAATTTTTTAATTAAGTTTTCTGATCTTAACTTTTAGCGTCCGTGTTTTCACTGTGTTCCTCGTTTATATGTATATTGCACGCCAGGTGCACGCATAAACTCCGTGGGTTCCTAGATAAAGAGGGCTCACGAAAGTATTCGAACGATGGTATATTTCTAATTGAAAGGGACACAGAATGTATAGTATACAAAATATTTTGAAATTATCGTATGTATTGTATATGGGGAATATGTGTGGATAACGTGTATAAATTTCATTGAAATCATGTAACACATATCCGAGTTAGAAAGACTTTATTAAACTTAATAACACATCGTAGGTCACTAAAGTATTCGAACTGTACATTTAACATTAATTAATAGCAACATTAATTGGACTAATCAAACGTTTAATATGAAGTTGACCCTCATTTTGCTGTTATTACAGCCCTAAGACGGTTCTCCATAGAAAATACTAACTTTGACGTAATATTTATGTTTATAGACTGCCATACTTCAACAATCTTCTGTTTCAATTCTTCTTTCGTTGTAATCATTGTATTTCTTCATTTTCTTTCCACTTCATCCCATAGGTGTTCAATGGTATTGAGGTCGGGACTTTGTGGTGAATGTGGCAATGTGTGTGGAGTATTGTACAGTAACCATTCTGGAACGATTTTTGCCGAATGCTTTGGGTCATTGTCCTGTTGATAGCAAAAATTTTCTGGTAGACCCAATTTACTTTCGTTATCTTTTACATTTTCTTGCAAAATTGTCAAATATTTCATTTTATCTAAAACCCCATCGATGAATATGAGATTTCCAGCCCCGCTTGCTGCCATGCAGCCCTACACCATCACTGAGCTACCATTATGTTTCACAGTTGGCTGTAAATTCTTTGATTGTAATTCGGAGTTATTTGTTCTCCGTACATTTTTGCGAACATCACTGCCAAAAATATTGTACTTGCTTTTGTCAGAGTACCATACTATACTCCAAAAAAAATTATTTAAGACGTAATAATTTTTTTTTTTGCTGATATACGGTTTTCTTCTCGGAACTCGTGCATTAAAACCATGTTTCTTTAGTAATCTCCGATATAATTCCGAATGAACTTGTTTTTTAAATTGCGTTGCCACTATCACCGCCAATTTTGGTGCACTAATAAAGGGATCTTTTTTAATTTGTTGAATCACTGTCCTTTCTTCTCTCTCCGTTAACCTTTTTGGTCGACCACAGCAGTGTTTATTTGCAATGGTTTCTTCGTTATTAAGCTTTGTAAGAATATAGTGAACTGTGGACTTACTTCTATCTGTAAGTTTTGCAATTTCATTCATAGATTTTCCCTCTTTGCACCATTTTACTATCAGTTCTCTTTCCGACTTACTTGTTTCCGACTTTTTCGAATTCATTTTGCAAGAATTCGACTTTAAATAAATTGCGATGCAAGTTTTGAACAGTATTGCTCTTAGACTAGCTGTGTATGTACTGAACAATGTTTGTTTACATTCGCCGCTGCTTAGAAATGTTATTAATACAACGATTGCCCTTAGAGTTCAAATACTTTTGTGACCTACGATGTGTTATAAATCGTCAGAATGGGAGAAGGACATCATGACTGTAGTGCGTCTCACTCAGCGTTAGGGCGTTGTTGCCTTTTCCGCTTGCCTTACTGACGCTTGATTCTGGCTATGATTCCAGATCGGCAGCCTTTTTAGTTTGTCGCCACCTTACAACTACTACCTGAACTTTTGTCACGTGACTTGCTCTGTAGTATCCAGATAATGGCGGAACTCGTCTTTGGGAATGCTTTCACGGGAATCGGTTATTCGTCCTTATATGAGAAGATTTTGAGCTGAATAAGAGCTCATTTGAAAGACGGAAGATTCAATGAAGGGGGCTCAACAAAGCGTTTGAGTCACAAAACTCTTATAGTTACCTAAAATGTACTTGGATTCAGCGGGCGTATTTTCTCGATTTTTCCTCTACTTTGGACACTCATATTATTAGATATGAACACAATCTCGTTAAACCATCGGTTGAGCCTCCTGCATTGGACCTTCCTCTTTCGAATGAGCCCTCACCCAGCCCGAAGTCTTCTCAAATAAGGACGAATAACCGATTCCCATAAACCCATTAATAGGCCCATTTTTGCCGGTAATGTCATCTCGCTGCATTACCCGTGTCTACCCCCTTAACACTCCCTCCCATTCACAGCTTCTTTTCTATTCTCCACTCATCTCATCAGTCTTTCTGTCCTTCTATTTCCTTGCTCGTGTGGTCCTGGTTCGACAGTATTTTTAGTCTCCTCTATTCTCTTCTCCGCCAGTCTCATCTCACACATCAAGGCCTAAAAGATGAAATGTATTTCCAATTATTCTAATTCTCATCTATTTCATCTCAGACTCATCGGCGCAAACGACCTGTTCAAAATCAGACTCAAAGAATTATTCACTGTCACCAATTCCTGACACACCTCACTCATCGCAACATACTCAGCCTGACAAGTTGAGAAAGCCACATACGTCTGTTTGTATGTTCTCTAACCTACCAAATCACCAGGCAGCCTGATCACATCACCCAATATAATAAGTTTAGTTATAATCATTCACTTCACATAGCTAAACACTTTTTTCACCACACTCCAGTCATTCTCAGGCGGATTTATTTGATATCTGGTCTAATCGCATTCGCCAAAAACAACAAACTGCCTACTGCTTCTCTATAGGGTGCTTCATCCCTTGTTGCAGTTTTATCTAGTTTTGTCTCTCTGCAAGCCTGTTCTCTCTCTTTTCTTTTGCTAATCACCATTCTGAGCCCAAACTTTTTCAAAATCTTTTCTATGTATCCAGTTTGATTTATTTTTAATACTTTGTTTTCTCTATCTCCTCTAATCCTGAAACCCAAGAATTCCTTCGGCTCTCCTAAATGAGTCATCTCAAGTTCATTTATCAATTTTCTTTTTGCTTCTACTAGTCTCTCCATATCATCACTCGTTATCAGTACGTCATAAACTTGCAAAGATAAAATCAAAAACTTTTCTCCACATCGCCAGGTGCACAGACATGGTTTCACATTAAATTTATACACCTTTCCTTGTCTAAGCTGTTCATCATAATCTGCTCCTTCAGGTGTTTCTATAGTCTCGTCACCAATCATACTATTTAGAAAAGCAGTTTCTTACATACAACTGACATATTTCCAGATTGTATTTGCTCATTATGGCCAGGATCGATCTCATCATTTTATATCTAGTCGCGCCATTATCATCTATCTTCTTCCTCAATACCCACCTAGACTTTACAATATCAGGTTTTCTCTTATTCTCCTCACATTTCGGTTTGTTCACCAGTCTCCAGACAACATTTTCAGCCACAGTTCCCTACTCGTCTTCAATCGCCTCTTTCTACTTCTCTCGTTCACTTGACATCATTGCCTTCTTATAGAAAGCAGGATTCGCCTTGATTTTGGCCAACAGCGCATGATACACCTCTCTCTGCGCCGAACCATGGTAATCCACGTCTATTTCATTTGTGTCGACCAAAACATATGGATCCGAAGAACTTACGTCACTTATCAGCCTACTCAGATCATTATTCTTTAGTACAGAACTTGCTTGATTTAGACCAACCCTCTCTACTTTCCTTGGGAGTCCTCTTTCAACATCTCATCTACCTTTCGCTTATCGTCCTCTTTAAACTGTATTTCTCCATTATTCTTATCTATCTCATCAAAAACGTTCTGCCAATTTTATATGCTATTCCTTCCATATTCATCTCCATATACCAGCTTCTCATCACGTCTTGACTTTCATAGAATTTTCCTTCTTTTGGCTTCAGCAACACATCTTCTGTTTTTGTATATCTTACCAATATAACTCGTCTTTCCGCGAAACCAAATTTTGTTTATTTATTTATCTAAATTTACATGTACCCCTGACATCCACATCTCTTAATCCGATTTATGTCAAAACCAAACCTCGGCTCCAGGTTTTGCAAGAGGGATCACCATTTTATTCGCCTTATGCAGCGTCCCATTATACGCATGTATCGCTGCACCCAAGGCCAAGTCCCACATATTTTCAGGGAGTTTGGAACCATACGTATATGCCTTCTTCTGTATGATCTGGTTCATCTGTTTTGCCACACCATTATGTTCCGGCGTATCCGGACTAGACAAGTGATGTTCTGTTTCCAGTTTGCCTAACTCGTATAGAGTACATCCACCTGTATATTCCGTTCCTTGATCTCTTCTCAAATATCACAGGGAAATATCAGAAAGAACGGCACCACAAACGACGCGACAGTCCACCCATCAGCACAGAACAGCAACAACATCGCAACATCCGACACGCAGAACAACTAGAGCGATGGCACGACAGCAATAACGGGGTACAACAAAGAACAAAGGGAAACCTACAACACTGGGCGAAACACATAGGCAACAGATAACGACAACCAGACGACTGACGGCACCCCGCAGGACAACAATCAATCTCGCTCTGGTGACACGGGGCTGCGCCCGAGAGGGTGCGGTGAGAGCAGAGCGAGTGGTGAAGGCAGCGCAAGCCGCGGCACCAAACACAAGCGTGATTCCACGCCTGCCCGTAAGAGACTGAGCCATGCGCTGACGACCCCGCCTCCCCGTGGCCCCCGCTGGACAACGTTTGGCCTGCCTAAACGGCTAAGTGGGTCGTTTCCCGTAAGGGACAGTCTACCTCTCTGATGATCCTTGAGTGGTGAAGAGGGGGTTTTTCCAAGCCCACCGCTCACAACACCTACGAGCGTGACCCTTTGCAGTGGTACCAACGCTCCCCTACACCGCCGATATAAGCGAAAGCTTCGGTACGGCAGAGCAGGCGGCTACGCCGCCCACCCGGACGCTCAATCCCGACAATAACCTGTTCTTAAATATCGGATCACAAAGATGCCGTTGGGGCCTTGCAGCCAGCTCCAGCGGTGACATGTGCCAACCCCTCCTCCTCGTGATGTGGTCCGGGCACCGGTTTACCGGTGGCAAACGGGGCTGTGGCTGTGGACGTGAAGCGCCTGGTGGGTGTAGCTGGGAGCCCACTCAGGTTAGCTTGTTAAGGGGGAGGGTCAAGTAAAATGAAAAAATTCCACCTTTTTTTTTTCTTGCTTAGAAAATTAATTTACTATCTGGAGAATGTTCTCTGAAAGTTTCAAACCGAAATTCGAAGTGTAAGTGTACCTACAACGTCGTTAAAGTGACACGCTCCGAACGGTGCGGAGCAGAGATATCCTGTTTCGCTACATCCAGACATGCAGAAGTCCATTCTTCCAATATACATCGACTTCTGCCGCGATGATTTGCTTGAGAGATGCTTAGGTGGCTACACGCAAAACGCAAACGAAAGTTTTAACGCTACTGTGGCGTCTAGCCCCTAAGCATCTAAACTGCGGCTCAAAAATTATTAAAAGTGCTGCATTTTTGGCTGCCGGTATGTTCAATGAAGGTTACATCTTCGTTTTACAAGTTATGAACGATTTACAACTGCAAATCGGGCTGCAATGTAAGCAGTTTGCTAATACGTATGACGTACTGTACGCGTCTGCTAAGTTGAGACTCCTAAGGAATTGGGTCTGATTGGTCGGAGCTAGATGGGCCAGACTTAGACACGCACACTTATACAGTTGACCCACACGCATTCTCGCTATTCGCTCTCTAGGTTACAACTACTAGTAGAAACTACTACTACTACTACTACTAGACGAGGGTTCGAGGTGAGGATTAGGCGGAGCGTTTCACACCTCGAGTCTCAACTTAGTAGACGCTTACAATACATCGTATTAGCAGTCAGGAGCGCCGCAGCCGAAAGAGGACAAAAGAGGCAAGAACTGCTTGAAAAGAGAAACAGCAGGCTTTGCTAAGCAAATTTCAAGAAGAAGAGGGTTTACTATACAGCCCTGGCATCGCTGATTAACCTCACATAAGCTGTAAGTTTCGTAAAAAACTATTTTTCCTTCCGCAAACTTTAAACGCGTTTATCTCAAAACACAAAATTTTACGGGCCGTGCAATGTAGCTCAGCTATTTCTCAACCGATTCTTATGAAATTTGGCACGAATATTCCTTAATATATTCTCCTTTGCATGAACCTAAAGGCTTGTTTTTAAATTGAAAGAAACAATGTTTATAACCATTTATATATAACAAAATCTGGTGATTTTTCTTCAAAGTGGCGCAGAATTTTTAATTTTTGAAATTTTTTTTTACATTTAGGTTCATGCAAAGCGTATTATCATATTTTAACGAAAAACTTTGGAATTTTTGATTTCAGACAATTACAGCGACCTGTAGGCTGCACGGCGCATTCTCGATAAGCAAACTTCAACCGACTGCTGCTCCTTCATTTTTCAACATTTTTACAATCATAAAATTTATATATATTCTTTAAATGCTATATAATAACATGCCGTTGACCGTTTATAAAAAAACATTATACCCTCTTCGCAATAAATTCGAGAAGAAACGCCTGTTTACTTGACCCTCCCCCCTTAAAAGTAAGAGCGTTCTAGAGCAAAACTCCTTACACGCCGACGAAGAGTTTGGCGCTGGGTCTTCCCCCCGTACGATGATTGGCTTGCCATGAGTGGAATTGCTCCGGCCCGTCGCTCCTTTGTATGGAGGTAACGCTGGGAGTGGATCGAAACTAGCGCTATGCGCCCTTTAACACCACCGGTATAAGCGGAAAGCTTCGGAACGGCAGAGCGGGTTCCAAACCCCACAAGGCTCTTCATCGACAATCACCTGTTCTCAAATATCATACCTTTAACATCACATCCCAGCAAATATCTACTCATTTAACAGACATCTCAAAATAACAGCCTGTCTCACTCGTCGCTCTCATCGAAAAAGCCATTGCTAGTCGAGAATAATCATTGACATAAGTAACTATCCCTTTGGAAAGGTTACAGTACTTATCGCACCCATAACGTCCGAATGTATGATTTACAATAGTCTGTCAGCTTTATGCCTAATTAATTTAAACGCTAGCTTCTTATTCTTTGAAGTTGCATACACCTCGCAAATCAAATCCAAGTCAGCGCTGCTCAATACCTTATTTTCGGAAAGTTGCCTTTGCAGTACCTTCAGATAGGTTATCAACTCATGTCCCATCCTAACACATCACAACATAGCTCTGTTGTCCTCGGTAAATTTCCCCTGGCTCTCAATTCAGGCATTTCGCTGTCCATCAACTCAATACACGGTATTTTTCCGGGATTCTCCAGCTGTTTATCCCACACGGACTCATCAAACCTTGGACATATCTACTCACCTTTCTCCTCGTTGTCATTGTCCACAGTCTGAAATTTCTCATCGCTCTGTACATTCTCGTTCTTTTCCGATTCTTTTTCTGCACTTGTCTCCTCCACTCTAGTTCCTTCATTTCGCTTTTTCTCATCTCCTTCAACCTCTCTCTTCTCATTCACATCACCCCATCTAGTATCACTTCTCATTGTCACACTTCTAGTAATGCATCGAGAGTTCTGATTGACATTTTCAGTCATCAAGCGAGCCACCATCTTATTTTTCTTCTCAATCTCATCCTTGTCACAACCTCCAGAATTTGTTTCCAACTCCACTATCTAGTACAGTCCTTCGTAGATACTATACACAAACGTTCTTTTCAATGATAGTAGATTTTCCACTAGTGAGTTCACAAAGATCACTTCCTCCAAAATCAAGTTTTCATTATCTCTTGTCCATCCTGTTACTTTACCTATACCTTCCGCTTTCAAATTTCCCACCGAATCATTATTCGCACATCTAATAATATTATGTTCGCTCTTATCAAGCCCACGAAGAACCAGTTTGGAGTTTGTCAGATGCTCAGTTGCCCCTGAATCTACCAGAAATTTCGCTATCTATTTTGAATCCTTCCTACAGTCATTCCTCTCTATGTATATTTTCCGTACTGTCATGGGCAGTCGCGTCTAAGGTGAATTTTCTGATCGACTTTACTTCTATTTCCTGTGTTCTTACACCATAATCTCTCTCGTCTAATGTTTCCTCCTTTATTCCATGACCGACTGTAATCAGGATCTGGTCTATTTCGCTTCACACTCTTATTATTTTCCACATCACTCTCCTTTCTATTATCTCATCTACCAAAAACGACAGCCTCCCCGATTTCCATGGAATCAGGTCTTCTAGAAACATAATTATTTACATACCTCATCACTCTCACCCCTCCTTATCCCTCTCATCTCGGGTCGGAGTACAGGCACTTTGCTACATGGTGTTCAAACCTTCCGCATCTATAACATTCTCTCGCTCCTGGCGGGATGGGGTAATTTTTGCCTATATGACCATTGTCATCACACTTGAAGCATCTTACATGCTTTCGCAGGGGCTCCCCAACCGCCAGAGCTACGGGCTGGCTCGGACTTCCGGCTGCTCTTTCTGCCTGGGACTCAGTTCTTCTCATCTCTTACGCTGAGTTGTCAAGAGGAAGTTCACCGACTGTATCTGAGGTGCACTCGTCACTACAACTTTATAAAACGCGTTTCTCTTCTCATCCTCCGAGATCGGTTGCTCATTTGGAATATTATCATAATTACATAATATCTCTTCAAACCGATCCAAAAACTCTACTATCTTTTCTTTACCGGCAGAGAATTTAATGCCATACAGCCGTTGTCTCAAACTAGTCAAAGTCAAATTCACCTGACACCTTTTCAAATCACGGATCTTACTCAACAGTTCTACCGAATCTTTGATGTTCACGATTTTCCTATGATAACTCTCATCTATCTTATTGATCATTATGTCCCTAACTCTATGTTTGTGTTTTTCCTTCGTCTCCTCGTCATATTTTGAACTAGCCTGTACCGTTGAATCTATTACGTATAACAAATCGTCAGACCTCAATTCCTACGCCAATTAATCCATAAAGTGTTCTAGTTTAGTTTGACTCGTCAGCTTATAGTCCCGTCTCGAGCCCGAGTCCCTACTCATTACTTCCACCTTTATTGTTTCTTTCGGTCTGTCGTCTTTTGTATTCTCTAGTTTTTCCAGCAGCTGTTCTATTCCTAATTTTCTAAACTCCGATGCAACCGCTCTCGCAACCTCATCTCTACTATTCGATCCCTCACACTCAGTCGTCCCATTCCGCTTCTCTCTATCAGCATAAAATCTACTCAGGTAATCAATGTTGTTCCCTATCACGTCCAAATCCACTTCTCGTCCGGCAGAAAACAGCTCAACATTACTAGTGCTTTTGTGTATACATACCTTAGTTTTTCTTGTCTCAATTTCTTGCCGTTCTCGTCTCCACGTTTCTCTTTCTCGTTCAAGTACCTCTTTTCTTCTCTTCAAATCCTTCTCCTTTTCTTCAAACTCTTCTCGGCTCGTCTCACTCTTTCATTCGTCTCACTCGTCATCATTGCTCTCCGTATTTAACAATGTAAGGTTGTATATCTGTGACATGACTGAATATTGGTTCAGCATTTTCCGCTGTTTTTGCATCAGCTTTTCCAGACGCTCCACGCTCTCCACCTGTCTCGTCTCGTTGGACTCCTCCGCTGCGGCCAGAGTGCACGTCATTTCTTTTATTGCAGTCACCACAGCCTCACACACCGTGGCCACTGATCTTTTTGTATTGGCATTCTCTCTTCTAACTTCTACAATCACTTCTCATCTCTTCAATCTCTTCACTCAGCTCATCTCCTATGGTCTTTATATCATATCTCTTATTTCCTCATCTACTTTGTCTCTCTTCTCAAATTCGCCATATCCCACTCTCCTCGGACTCTTCTGACAACTCTTCCTTATCATACACTTCAGCCGCAGCGCTCATCTCTTCATCTCTACTCATCTTTCTACTCGACTTCTCGTGTGTGATTTCCACATCATGGACGGGGCCGTCCGTTAGAAGTCTTCCACCAGTCTTTTCAACCTGGTCGACTGCTTTCGTCGCCATTGACTCCTTTAGTTTTTCCATGGTACTCTTATCTGTGTAATTTCAAATAACAGCAGTAAACCAGTCTTTTACAAGCTTCAATCTGTCACACCGAACATCAAGTGCTACCAGATCACGGACAGACTAGAGATCAGATGCAATGAATCATCAAAATTGCATTCACGCTCATGCCCCATCAGATCAGATGACTAAAGCACAGCATCTGCCCATCGAATCCAGAATCAGCCCACTTTAGATTCCCGTGACTATTTTGTCTCAGATGACGGATGATTTCTATTTCACTTTCTCACATCTCTTTTCTATAAGGTAGGATGCAGTGGAACTTCAACACCGCATCTAGGCCCATGCCCTGCCAGATCAGATGACAAGCGCACAGCATTTGCCATCTCCTCTGTGACCAGAACGTTTTAGAATTGTCCAGTTTCAGTAACAGGATCCATAAGCCTAGTGGTCCGGAGCCCCACTTCAGCTGTTATGGTAATTTGAATTCAATTTTTCTCACTCATCGACTCATCTAATGGGCCTCTCACACACATTTCAATTTTATACTGTACAGTTTCAATCCTTGCATTTCACATTCACTTACACATGTGTAAAGAATTGTAACATACCTGTCTTATACACTTCTCCAGACTCTGACACAAAATACACACTCTTCTTATCATGCCTCACTACCACTCTCTCCTCCTTGTGTTTCTCGTCCAGGGCATACATCGCTACCTGTGTTTTCAAAAATAGCAGGAGTACAGAACTTTCTGCAAACAATTTTAAGATTATGATTCTCATCAATACTATCATTCAATATATCACATTCACAAATACCATCACATGGTTTTATATTTACAGTAATAGATTCAAAGAACACTACTTTGAATATACTTGATTTAGTTGTTTACAAACCAACTGTTCTCAAGAATCATTAAAATTAACACGTCAACTTATCAACATCTCATCTAAAACACGTATACGTATACATTTAAAGCTTATTTAATTGTTATCATACTTCTTATTCTCGCATTTACACCACTCGTCTACACAGTTTTCCTTTCCCATGTCAATGAGGTTAGGAGGGAAGAGGTTGGAGAGCAACCGGCAACCGATAGTCGACAACAGGCGTCCCCGTGTCATTTTTATCTTTCCCGGTTTCTGCAGTAAACCAGGCATGCCTTCAGGTGCGAACCTCTCTCTCCCTCCCTTCTCTATAAGGGTACGTTTATGTTGGAGCGTCGATAAACGATACGGGCGTCGATCATAGCAATGTGAAGTTGTCTTATTATCAGAGCTCTACTATAAACAAACCAGAGATATTTTTTCGCAGCTATGATCGACGCTCCAACATAAACGTACCCTTACACGGCTTATAACTGTCACATGTGTTTACATCTTCACTATCGACCACGTCTTTGCACTGTGATGCCGCCATCTTGTCTTTCACTTCTTTACCGATTTCGTTGCCCACGTGCTCGCAACCGTTACTAAACACCGCCATCTTGTCTTTTCTTGTCCCTTTGTTTTCGTCGAGCACGTGTTCATTCCTGCTTCTGGGCACCGCCATCTTGACTCTACGCGTCTCTTTATTTTCTCTTTCTCGCACATTAAGACATATCAACGCTTCACACTTCTAACAGACACGGCCATTGCGTGCTTTTGCGCGTCATTTCTATTAACATCTCATCTATGCCTTTTTTAGTTGCGATAGATTGCAGGTTCGAAAGGGGCAAACCACGCAGAAACCACCAGTCACATCTCACTTTTATTCTCATCTCTACACAACTCATCTCACTCTTCACCTATGCATTTTGTATTATTATTTGTTCTTACCTTTAGTCTCTGTTTCTGTCGCCTTACCTTTGCCCATAAATTCATCGCTTCTGTGGGCCATTTCAACCTGTCTCTAAATTCCAAAAATTTCTATTTATGCGTTCTCTTCCAATTGTACTTTCACTTTTCACTTTTAATTAATTCTTTAATGTCCAGAACCTGGGCCCATAACCTGTTGGGATATTGGGAGTTCTGGACGAGTGAATTACAAAACGCAGAGTATACTTTAATTACATATCTATATTTGAACTATTTCTATTACAAAAGTGTAAGTCGCATCTCGTCGCGTCAAGACTCGTTACGTAAGTATATGCGTCCAGCGCGTAGCGCGGACCTCGCTAGTTGCCTAGATGGGAGAAAGACAGTGGAGAGGGAAAGAGCGAGGAACGATTATTTCTAACAATAATAATATTTTATTCAAAATATACAAAACATTCGTTCAAAATTGTTTCGCGGTAACATTTTTCCTACCAAAAGTTCTTCGTAGCTAGTTTTAAATTGACACCTCCATTGTTAGAGAACAAGTAAGAGTACTGTCGGCAAGATTTGCCGTTTCAGCAGCAGCTGAAATAAGAATTTGTACATATTCAATTATACAGAAATCAACATTGGATACATTAAAAACAAGGCGATACTTACATATCACCAACCTAGCTAAACGCAAGGTGCAAAATAAAATTCTTGCCTTTCTTCTCAGCCAGCTGTATTTCAGGGCTAACTCGTTGTCTAAAATTCAGGACAACACCCTTTTCACAAATTGGTAGTTATTTGTCCCCATCCCCTGTTTTTGATAATTCCTGAACCTGGAAGTAAAATATTGTTTGTAAATTATGAAAGATAAAAGCTGTTCGGTATATCAGTATCTTGCTTACTTTGCTAAGAAGGTTTCTAATTGCAGCACATCTTCTTCCCGCGTAAGGGAGAACTGCAGTCCTTCATATTTCGTGTACAACGAGACTGACTGTTCCGCGACAGGGACAACTTTTTGCGCTAATTTAAGCTGTTGCATGTCAGGCGTCAAATCCATCAATAATCCGTAGATTAGGTGGTTTTGTTTGATTATTGTTTCGAGGTAACGTACTTTTTCGATGCAGCTCTGACACTTCCCTGAATCATTGCATCCTATAACAAGTTGTTTGTTAGGTATTACAGTTCTTGAAATACATTTAATCATGTTTAGAAATTATGTAAATGAATTAACTCACTGCTACTGCTGGGACCTGCGGTGGCTGTTACTATGAGAGCTGCATTCCCTGCTGCACTGTCACCGACCGTTGCAACTACAAATTGTAGAGAAAAGAATTACATGCACAATTGGAATGATATGTTTTGTAATGCCGTAGTCACATATGTACTTTCCGTTCTCCCTTCCAGCATCGGTGGAGGCGAGCGAAAACTCAGGGAACCACTATCCGATGATTCCTCACTCTCCGACGAGACGAATCTGCGAGTCCTTTTTCGTCTTTGAATTGTCTCAACCTCTGATTGAAGGTCGCTGGTGTCCTCGGCTACCCTGGCTTTCTCCCTTGCTTTGCCATAAGTATATGGAAATATGAAATAGCATGTTATAGTGCTTGCACGTTTATGTTATCTAACAATTTTAACTTACCAAAGATCCTGTGCTTAAAAATTTGAATTGTATGAGTCGGCCAGGATGAATGTTAAGTTGGCAACATTAAAGTCTTTTTTTTATTCATAGTTGGTTAAATTGTTGTATGCTGCCGAAACGGAAATAAAATAATTACCTGATTCTCTAATCATGGCGGAAAAGAAAAAAGGATTACTTGTGTGTTACTAAATCAAAATCCTTGTCCATCTACAAAAATACCTGTTAGGTATATTCAAAATTTGTATTTGTCGCGTACTCTCTCGAACATTCTAACGTCTGGGGTATAAAAGTGTAACATCCCACAGGAAGAAGAATAAATAAAAAAAAAAAAACCTATCATTATTAATTATTAAAAAATATATTTATTTTTTTAGTTTTTATACAATCAAAATTATAACACTTCGATTCTGATCGTAGTCCGACACGGATCTATGATACGATTACTACGTAGGTTTCCAGTAGCTTAGATTCTTTTGTCGGCGAGGCGGCAAAGGTTCCGCGTCAGACCCGGAGCGCTCGACCACCGGTTCGCAGCGGTTCTCATACGTGTCAGGTTCGCTACCAAGCTTAACGAGCGAGCGAAAGCCGAAGCTCCTTGGATGCGGCCTATTAGCACACTGGCTCTAGAGCGACGATACCGTCCTGCAGTGTTCGCAACCAAGCTTAACGAGCGAGCGAAAGCAGAAGCTCCTTGGATGCGGCCTATCAGTGACGGCTAAGTTGCTCAGAAATCGTACTGCGGCCGAACGGGTTAGCTCCTACAGTGTCGGAACGGATCCACGCCAACTCCCCGACAATCGAACAATTTATTTGAATAAATTTTATTTTATAAATTCAAGTTATAGATTTAGAATTTTCATAATCGTATCTAGAGACGCGTTCACTAATCAATTAAATTTTTCTTTGTATTTTATTTTAGGTCTTCACTATTTTGTTATTTTTCTTTGTATTCTTTTTTATATACAGGGCGCACTCATTGTAACTAATATAATTAATTTTCCTTTTGTATTTCAAGAACAGGGCGCAACATTTGTACACTGATTACACTAATTCTTTATATTATTTTCATTACTTACATTTTTATATAACTCAAATAATTACTTACCTTTTCTTTTTATACACATATTATAAACAAACACATTACATTTTTTCTTGAATAAACACTCATTACGATTTTTGAGAAAGGAATTAACGTTGGATTTCACTCCTTTACCGCGCACCACCCGAACCTATGATCCCTTCATTATTTTGTTATTTACGAGTCGCCTTCTCATAGGGAACCGCTCTCCCTACGCGGTCGGTGCAGTAGCGTACTCGCGATAATAATTCCCGGGACGTTACAAAAGTGTAAACACCGAGCACAGTTCAAGTTCAGTTGAAATCCAACTACCATGACGGGTAAACATCCATGAGAGTACCTTTTGTGTAATTTCTTTATATATGTATATATATATATATTTGTGTGTATTAGTAGAATAAACGTTTCTTTCGTTCTTTTCTTTAACCTGTCGTGCATTTTTATCTGCGCAAACAATACCTAAGCTAAAAAGACTTTTAATAGTACTAAAATATTAACAAACTAGCAGGTTATGGGCCCAGGTATTCGAATCAGTTCCACTGAACTCAAAAGTAATCATTTCTAAGTGCAAAGTGTTGTGCAATAAGTGACGCCATGGCCGAAGAATCTGAGATAAATAGCATTCAAAAATTAAAAAACCATGCTACATATCCCATGTGGGAACTTGAAATAGAAACCCTTTTTGAGGGCAGAAATCTGCTGGAAATAGTTGACGACACGGATACTCCAACTGCCGATGCATCCGAAAAGGTTAAGAAGGAGTGGAAGACAAAGGATGCAAAGGCAAGAGGATTTATATTAAGAACCATAGATCCAGCAATAAAAGTTCATGTTCTCACTAAGAAGACCTTGAAGGACATATTCGACGCGCTCAAGAAAATCTACAAGAGAGATACGGCACAACCCAAGCAACAATTGATGACCGAGTTTCTCAACTTCAAATGGAACAAGAACGTAATTTTTATGCAGAATTTAAGCTCCATAAGAAACATGGCTTTCAGATTAATAACTGCAGAAGAAAATATCAGTGACGACATGATAGTGATAAAAATATTGTTGAGTGAAGAAACTAGCAATGAATTCACCGGCTCCAACCCTTTAATTGCGGCTGTTAAGCCATTTCTGTGCAACGGTGGCCAGTGGCATAAATCCCTTCGAATCCATGTTGACGGGATAGCCTCGTCGGTACCGTCGTCCACAAACCGCACGACGCGACGGTCCAAGTTTTGGCCGACATATTTTGTCTTCCTAACAAATCTTCGGCGAGATCACTTTTTCATACTAAGAGTACTAATAATTACTAAATGATAAACTAAAAGATGAACTAAAATGATAAAGGTAACAAAAAAAGGCTATTTTATGTTGTGAATAAATGGAAACAAATGGGCGAAAAATTATCAATTGGTATGAAACAAAAGGAAAATGACAAATTCTTCTACAAGTTGTAATTTGACAGATTTATAGTTAACAACTCCGAAGTCGAACATTTCAGAAGGTCCTAAATGTGGTTCTACTAAAAAAATACTCAACAGTGACCATTTACTTGGTTGTGTATAAAAATCTGTTGTAGTTAAATATTTTCGACCGATTAATTTATATTCATTGTTTACTTCAACTGCATTTTGCATAAGAATGATACTATCGTCGCAAAAACTGCAGCAGTTGTTAGGATCGGTAGTTTTTAAAATGAAATTGTTAAATAGAATCATTTCAAATTGCTTCGAGACTAACATATCTCCTATTAATGGAACATCGAAATGTTGATTTTTTTAAATTGGGTATTCTATGTTTCGACTTGTTTCTGTGTTAAGGAGATTACATTTTTTTAAATGTCTTTTAACTATTTGTTGTAAAGCTTTTTTACTAATAGATTTCAATATACTCTGTAAAAAATTTTCAAACGGAAAACAACCAAAATCATCAGCTGGTCCATGTCACTTAACATCTTCTGCGATGTGCGACAAATTGTGAATATTGTGAGATATATTTTCAGATCCATATAGTATTTTAAATGTTGTAATAAAATGTTCGAATAACTGTGACGCGTAATCGATATGTTCGAAATTCGAAATACCTGGAATTTGTTAATATAGTCAATCCTACGTGCAGCGAAAGAAAATTTAAAAAATTACTGGACCAGTGTAAAATAACAATTGTCGAAATTCTGTCGCTTACCATCTTTTTACTTTATATAGAGAACGAGGTTTTCTATTAAATTCTATGGGAATACATTTCCGGAGTTCAGTCAAGGTGTTAGATATGTTCAATACTTTGGCATTGGATATTTTGGTTGAAGGTTTACCACAACACCACAAATTAACCAGTAATTTCTTTGTTACGCCCAGACAAACAAGTTGCATATAATCTAACGGAAAGCTATCTATCATACCGATTCCCGAAATATGTTCCAAAATTGATGACCCCGTATGATGGTCTTCTTGCAATTTTAATCTACACTCAGAGTCGGTTCTTGAGCGAATTTTCCTCACATCAGGAAAACATATTCTATTTTCTATGAATTCTCCTTCAGATTGACACTTGGTGCAAGAAAAATAGCCTGTATGCATTTTCACGCATTTAATTGAGGCTTTAACGGGAGCATCAGGTATAAAAGATTTATTTATTAAACGATACAATTTTCCATTCATTAAAAATCCGTTATTAATGATATTTATTGCCACCTGCACAAAATCACTTAAAAAATTATTCATATCTTTGGGTTTCTCATAACCATGGTAAATACCAACCATATCTACTATATTTTTATGCCCTGCAATGCTACATAAAATCGGATAAACTTCGCTACTTGAACTTTTAGATAGTGGCAATCCGTCAATATTAATATTAATCTGAATTGTATTGTTAATAAAATAATTTTTATCAAAAAATACAACCGACTTCGAGATGCGCTAAAAAGTGTAAAATAATTTCTATTTCATTTATACCATTACTCCACAGCTATTCATAAAACCTATTTGATTGTTAAATAGTATATTAAATGCATTTCCATCTTTTCGGAGGCGGCGTAAAATGAAAAACTTTTTTTCTACTAGGATGATCCTAGTTCAAGAGTCAGCAACCTATGACAAATGACCCACTTGATAATTTCAAGTAAACAATATTCCAGGGTGAATCAACATATTGATAAAATTTGATTGTTAAATAGTATACTAAATACATTTCAACCTTTTCGGAGGCGGGGCAAAATTAAAAATATCCGAATAAATGATACTGCCAATAACAGTTCGATTGCGATATGGCGAACTTGGTAATTAATAAGTCGTAAGAAAAGATACGGAACATTATAGATACGGCTGAGAACATTAGTAATTGTAACGATTGTATCAGAAGTTAGCAACATTTCTGATGTACATACATGTAGTTAATCTGCAATGGGTATGTTGATTCCCATGGAATATTGTTTACTTGAAATTATCAAATGGGTCATTTGTCATAGGTTGCTGACTCCTGAACTAGGATCATTCTATGTAATAGAAAAAAAGTTTTTTATTTTACGCCACCCCCGAAAAGGTGGAAATGTATTTAGTATACTAATATTTAACGATTAAATAAGTTTTATTAATAGCTGTGAAGTAGTTCACATCATAATTTAGCGCATTTCGAAGTCGGTTGTATTGTTTGTTAAAAATTATTTTATATCTAAATTACAATATATCATATTCCATTCAATAAGTTCAATTATTCTAAACAATCGTTCGCCCAAAGTGATTCATGTTTGTAACAAACAGCCCTATTAAGTGGACACCTACAATAACAATGTGGAATTGTTTTATGGTATTAATGGTGTCGATACGTGATATGTATGTAGTATTTAATTGAAAGTAATCGCTACCTCCGCGCATTATTGACGGTCGCAACATTAACCTTGAAGAGAATAGATTGACTGTTGAAAATGGTCCGATGTCGTTAGCGCAGCGATGCCGATAAATGTAGAAAATTTATATGAAGAACGCGATTATCACTTTGACGCTTTAGTGTGATCCAAATGTTTTTATCTGCACGATGATTATGCATGACGATTTCTTGGGTCTCGTTCAGTGTATCAGATCATCCCATAAACTGGCATCCCGTAAACTCGTACCTGATCTCATGGTAACGTACAATGTAACTGCTAGATACCCTTACATCGCGATTGTACAGATTTATATATAAGCAAAGGAAAAAGTGGCCAAGAAGAATTACAGGTGTTTGCGCATGGGCACATCAAACGGTGCTTTTCACAAGACTGCCGAGAGAATCGATAAGAAACACATGCTCCACGCAGAGTCACGTAACTTTGTAAATATTTCTTCGCTCACTCTTGCTTGGCCTCGCATACTATCCAGTTCAATAAGAATTGGAGCAGGATCAAAAGGTACATGATGATGCCACCCACGACCTGCAAAAGAGTTTTGTTCTAATTTAATTGAATGGAGAGGAATT
The DNA here is from genome assembly GCF_051020975.1 of Osmia lignaria lignaria. Classification (NCBI taxonomy): domain Eukaryota; kingdom Metazoa; phylum Arthropoda; class Insecta; order Hymenoptera; family Megachilidae; genus Osmia; species Osmia lignaria. The sequence continues at coordinate 4,404,830 of NC_135035.1, forward strand.
TAAACTAAAGCTTTTGTCCTCAGCTTTGCCTCCTTTACTATATACTGTACAGGGCAAATTAAGGGCAATCTTACCTCTGCAAGAAGCGATGCGTTTATATCGAATATTTTCGCTGAAAACGTAGTGTCACAGTGTAGTAATTGCAGCGAGAAAAGCTCCAGCTGCAATTCAATAGAATTTATAAGCATCTTTTGAAGATTCGATGAATTTATAGCTTACCTCGCGTTTCACCGACAAATCGGTCGCTCCGCTAAGGGCATCGTGAAGAGTAGTACGGATTTCTTTGGCTTTATTAGTCGCCGTTTCACACGCCCAAATCAACGTAACAAATTTTAAAAAATTATATACGATAGGAGGAATATAGGGCCAGTACCAAAAGTGTAGATTTTTCCGACCTATTTCCCCACCGCTGACCCGTACTAAACAGAAGTACAAATCAAAAGTAACAACAATAAAAGTCTTTACAGCTGTTACTATGAGTAGCGTGATAAATATTTTGTTCAGTAATTGTAGAATATCGGTGACCTGCAGGTATTTCCCCTCTAAATTCTTCAACTTCATCAGCAACGAAGCAGTCCTCTGTTTGTGGCGCAGAAATGTCTTGGTGATGGGGTTTCGAAGTTTATCAAGATCTTCGTTGATTTTCATGAAGCATGCTTTTAAAACGCATGCCGAATTAATGTAGAACATGTCCATGATAAAGTTCACCAAGACCATGAATAGAGCGGTAAAATTTTTCACTGTCATAAACGTGAATCCATTTTTAAAGCAATTGAAGACATGACTTGAGAGAAATAAAAATACAAAAATATCCTTTGAATGAACGAATATCGCCATGTCGTTGAAGTCCTTTGGTGCGACCATGGAGGACGCCTCAGTGAGCTCCTGAAGAAAGCGCAGTATCGCTTTATGTTGCCCGTACGTTAACAAGACAGCGTTTCCACACATGATGAGATACGAACTCTGATACAGTTTCCTTGGTAGAGTACTGGATGCCGGTGAGGTCAAATCAATTTCATATACCATATAGAATACCGCGATCAGAAACGTGGCCAAAATGGTCATTGAATAAATGACACGAATTCTTGAAAAGGTATATCCTGAAGAGGCACATTTGAAAGGAAAAATTCCGAATATATTTGCGATGAAATAGCAAGGGTATACCAGCGAAATGAAATCTGTGGCGTGAAATAGTTTCCATTTCTTGTTCTCCTTTAATTCTGTCATCCTCCCAGCTTCAGACATCGATCTTTCGCAACTTGGAAAGTTACAGAGAAAAAAAATTTGATGTTACTCACAAAAATAGTCTGTCTGACAGACTCATAGAAAAAAATTTCGTTATAAAAATGGTCAGACTGTTTGTGTTTTCAATAAACTCGAGATACTGATGTTTAATCATCCATGTAGGACGCTTGAACGATACTCTTGATATTAGAAAATTGCATGATATTAAAAAACAAATTGCAATAAGATAATACATAACGTGAATAAATAATTTGTTGCATAGTTTGCTTTTAGCATAATTAAAAGTGGTTGTTACGTTGCGACGTGCGTCGCGTGTCGGACGGCGGCGCAACGTACAAAATGAAAAATTGATAAAAATTAATTTGGAAGTTAATTATCTATGCGCGGTAGAGAAAGATATAAGCGCTGCCACCAGTCCCAAGTGTTTCTGACGGTCGCTTTCGCGATCGTCCTCTACGTTTGGAACAATTAAAAAGTCAGTAAAATCCAATTAACGATCCTGTTGCTGGGTTCGTTGATACTTTGGTCCCAGACCGGCCCCTCGATTAAATTTATGCTATGTTGGTAGGCGTGAAATATGAGATGGAAGTGTTTGGTGTTTGAATGAAATTAAACAGAATTTTGAAACAGATCGTATAATTCCAAAAATAAGTAAAATATCAAAAATAACAACAAGGGATCTGTATAACTGATGTATGAGTTTTCAACAATGTGTACGTGCTGTGAGAAAATATAATATAAAGAGATGGATTATATAAAATATATGATTTAGTAGCGGATATCAAAAACTACATTAGATTGAACAATGTATGGACATATTAGTTTAGATTCGGACGACGATGAAGCGCTTAGATTTTAACGCGAATATTAATGCAATAGTTTCGCGACTTCAATAGTTTATAATGAGAGATCGAACCTAGCGGATAGAGTCCTGATACTACCAGGACCAGACGGTCTTATAGGCTGTCTCTCTCTTTTCGATGGTTGAAAATTGCATAAAACGGAAAACAAAAACACTTATTGATACCTGAGTTTATGATGCGGTACGATCTAGTGGGAAACGTCCAGGACAGCGGTCACGTAGATCGCCCGTTTTGCCCCACGTAAACCAGATTGTCTTATTAAAAAAAGAGAATAAACAACTTACCAAAGTCGATGTGAAATAGTATACAATATATTATATAATTGCTTTGGTAGATTCGGTGATGCTGTCTGGAAATCTGGGAAACGAGGAAGGATGAGAACTTGTCACACGCGCACTTTCGCGATCACAATTGGCCTAGTTACGATGTTACAATTAAAAACGATTATCAACCCGGTATTCGATTATACAAAATTACAACACGACGCGAGAAAACAGAAAAATAATTTATACGAAACGAAACACGATTTAAAACGAAAGAAAAAGATAGATAATTGAAGAGTATGAAGATTTTACGTATTTGTTTGAGTCTTTGCCGCGAAACGCGATTCAACTTTAATTAACGCGAGTACGTCAACAACTCTGTCTCTACGCGAACACGGGCTCCCCGTCACGTACCTTACGATTTTTCGACGAAGAGTGATTTGCTTCAGTTAGCGATATAGTCTCAGGGTTCGACTTACGAACGGTACCCCGCGTAGGGATATCATTTAGCAAATCATAATACGCGTTGAAGGAGAAGGCCCACCCGTTCGTCATGACGTTGTTGGGATCCGGGTGAAGAACGATCGCTTTTAATGTATAAAAGTTTATTCGAGTTGTTCTCTATGTCACGCCGAACTCAACTACAGTAAAACCTGGATAAATGCAACCAAGATTGGGACCCAGTGGTTGCATTTATCCAAGCGAGGTGTCGAATCTCGGGTTACACGCGACAACCAGCCAAGCGTGAACGTAGAAAGAGACAGACAGTGGTGGAAAGAGAGAGGTCCGATGATGAAAGGAAAGAGCCGAAACGTAACGGTGTGACTAATACTAATTCAACTATAAAACTTTTTTATTTTTGACTTTTTTTTAATGAAACTTTTACCAGCGGATTGGTGACATTTTTCTTATTAAAATGATACCAAACACGATATAGTTTGAATTATAATTACTTGCTAAAGTTGATGTTAAAGGTTGGCGAAAAGCAACAGAGATCGAAATCAAAACCAGTCGCCGTGTCGGCTCTTCAAAGGTTTCATTTATCCAGGCAAGGTGGCGATTCTGGGCATTTAATGTTGCATTTATCGAAGCGAGGTGTCGATTCTGGGCATTTAATGTTGCATTTATCAAAGCGAGGTGTCGATTCTGCGTCCGTATACATGTTTTGTATTCAGCCGACATGCCGATTCTGTGTCCGTACACATCTTTTGTATTCAGCCGACATCATTTACATTCAGTCGTGGTGTCAATTCTATGTTGTTTATTCTATTGCTATTGTTTATAAATATAATTCAAACTATATCATGTTTGGTGTCATTTTAATCAGAAACATCTCACAAATGCGTTAGTAAAAGTTTCATTAAGAAAAAGTTAAAAATAAAAAAGTTTTATCGTTCAATTAGTATTAGTCACACCGATATCACGGTCGGATTATATTACACGGTTTTCTCGTCGAGCGGCTCGGTTCGTCTAGGGGGATCCCCCCAAGTGGAGGGGATAGCGATGTTGCACTTATCCAAGCATTCTTTCGTTGCATTTATCCAGGTTGTACTGTAAGGCTATTTACATGAATATGATATATGCAATGGAACACGACAAGTACTTCGCTCGGTGGTTGAATCTTTATTTCTGTCCTCTGACCTATTGTTAAGGTATATACAGGGTGTCCCAGAACTGGGGTAGGAGCCGAAGAGGGATGAGTGCTGAGGTCATTCTAAACAACTTTTTCCTTTGCCAAAATGTTGTTTAAGGGGGTAGAGACAGGTAATGCAGCGAGGTGACATTACTGGCAAAAATGGGTCTAAAAAGGGGTCCGGGATTTTTCGCTTTTCGTCCTTATATGCGAAGATTTAGGGCTGGGTGAGGGCTCATTCGAAAGAGGAAGGTCCAATGCAGGGCGGTCTGGTCATGGTTCAATGCGATTGTGTTGATATCTAATAATATGAATGTCCAAAGTAAAGGAAGAATCGACAAAATACATCCACAGATTCCAAGTATTTTTTAGGTCAGTAAAACAGTTCTCTGACTCAAACGGTGACCAGACCGCCCTGCATTGAACCTTCCTCTTTTGAATGAACCCCTATTTAGATCAAAATCTTCATACATAAGGACGAAAAGTGTATTCCGGTGAAAGCATTCCCACAGACGAGTTCCGCCATTATCTGGATACTACAGAGCAAGTCACGTGACAAATTTAGTTCAGCTAGTAGTTATAAGGTGACGTCTAAGTAGAAAGGCTGCCGATTTGGAATCGTAGTCAGAATCAAGCGTTAGCTTGGTTACGTCACTCGAACTGTGCTGCGAAGGCAAGCGAAAAAGGCAACATCGCCCGAACGCTGAGTGAGACGCACTACAGTCATGCTGTCCTTTTTCATTCTGAATGTTGAGATTATCCCTTTTCGCTAAGTTTTGACTGCGGCCCGCCTGGATTTTTCACAGCGCCCCATAACCTCGCCCCATTCAAACTATATCGTGTTTGGTACCATTTTAATCAGAAAAATTTCACCAATGCGTTAGTAAAAGTTTCAATAAAAAAAAGTCAAAAATAAAAAAGTTTTATAGTTGAATTAGTATTAGTCACATCGATACGTTTCGGCTCTGTCCTTTTCTACGTTCACGCTTGGCTACTCGTCGCGTGTAACCCGAGATTAGACACCTCGACTGGATATATGCAACGTCTGGGTCCCAATGTTTGTTGCATATATCCAGCTTTTACTGTATTCAGCTTTTACTGTATAGACCGGAGGTCCCGCCATTTATTAGTTCTAATAGTACCATAGTACATTTTTATGCAGAATGTTTCAAGGAGTTGACACAAGTAAAAAGAAATGCAATTCCATTTAAATAAAAAGTGGATTTGCATTTTTTGAGTGCATCGTTGCATTCACGAAGAAAATGAAATCACAGAAAAATAGGCATTATCATACCATTGAACTTTTACATAAACAGCGTTTTCCTATCTCTTACAAAATTCAAGATACAACCCGTCCCAATTGCATGGCGTATCCTGTATACTTTTATTAATTAGAAAACATTTATTTAAAGAAGTTAATAACTTTTTCTAAAAATAATTCTCAGATTGCACGTTCCTTCGGCTCTTCAGAGTAGGCATATATTTTTCAGCAGCGAGGAGTGTTACGGTGCGCTATATAAAATCCACGCGTTTGGTCAGTCAAAATTTATCGCAGCGGGATAATTCTATCAATTGGGTTGAAAGAGGGATCGCACGATCACCGTACATCTCACTCTAAACACGCGCCAATGTTTCGCTTCCGTTTTTTAGGCGTACCGTCGCGATTCCTCTTGCGAGATGAGCGTTTGAATGTGTTTGTAATAAAAATACTTGAGGCGCTGTTGCCTTCCTAGATCGTATTGCGCGCACGCTAGCTGAGAATTAAACCTTTCAAGTTCGTAAAAGACCACGCAAGTGGCTCCACCAGGCCCAACGAAAAAACTGCTGTAATACCGAAGTCCCGAATCGGAGAGGTCACGTGCCGTGTCTACCCCTTAAAAGCAAAAGTGAAAAAATAGAAGTTTAATATGTAGTATGAAAAGCTTAACGTACGCGTCGCTGAATTCTTGCCGCGAAATCGGAAACAGCACCCTCACGACACTGCCCCGCTACGCGGAGGACTTTGCCGAGCAGCTAATTATCGCGATTTCCAATCGGCAACTCTATCTCTAGACGCACGGTCTCCACCTCACGCACCTGCGATTGACCGACGAAGAGTGAAAAATTTCGATCGCGGTCCTCGCCTGAGGGGTTCGTCGCGCGATCGATGTCCTGCGTGGGGACATCCTAGCGAATCGGGGTGCAAAACGGTGGCGTCACGTGCTCTTTGATTGATTGACAGCGCGTGCTAGACGAAATTCTTCTCTCTGGTTCCTTGATCTTGCTTTCTCTCTCTATAGTATCGTCCATTTCCTTCTAACGGTTTCGACGATTCTACGCAGTTGAAATTTCCAGAATGTACGACGGAATTTAAGATAATTTAACTATAGCATAGATTTACCCGAATTAAAATTACTATTATTAACAAAATTAACATACACATTATGCCGAGTGCTAACGGTTGACTCTTTTAACAACTGCTCGCATGGTTTTAACAAAGGGTGCACGATTGAATAACTTTTGCCTCGAGTTAACGCATTTCGCATGTGTATAGCGCATGGAATGGAATGCTTCGATAATTAACAGGTCGTTGTTCAACAATTCAATCCGCGACGATGTAGATTTAGCATTCGGACTTTAGTGTAATCTATTTAAACGATTTTGAATCTGTACGGCGACATTTGTTCGAGAACTTTCTTTCTATTTGAAATTTACCGTTGGGTCCCTTTCGCCAGGCAAATTCTCGGTATTTCTATACAATAGCATTTATTGCCTCGTACGACCCTTGTTTCCAAACAGTCTTCGAACGTTCGCTAACATTCGTTCGCTTTAGCAAAGGTTCTCATGCTTCGTTTTCACACCGTTTAAATATTTAAACATTCATACTCATTTGCGCCTTTACACTATCATTTCATACGCATACGTGGTCATCTTGGACTGACTGGCGCTTGTGCTGGGAGAGGGAGGGTATCTGACAGAATAAGGAAGTATGTAATCATAATCTTTTGTAAGCGCCAAACCAAAATCCCCATCTAGCGGGAGAAAGACGGGATCACGCGATTAACAAGATCGCGTAATATCGGCGAGGGGGGAGACAGTCGACGAAGGACCGTCGAACGGTGTATTCTGAGTTGCATTGAACTTGTCGCAGTGAAGTTGGCTACAAATTCACTAACACATTCACGCCGCGTCGGTGAGTCGATCTCGCCCATCGTCTCACCAACGCAGCGTGGATGTGTTAGTGAATTTGTAGCCAACTTCACTGCGATAAGTTCAATGCAATTCACGAGGGGAACTACCCAAGTGTTACGCTCACTTATTAATGAAACTTTGCCACCTTGTAGAGCTCGTCGCCCTGAACACGCCTATACCCCCTTTTGGGGGCAGACGGCTAATTGTTTAAAAGATATTAACAATTAAAGTTAGTTACTACTTACATTGAGAAGCATGACAAACTAACACACATAAATGCTTAGCTCCGCGGTAAAACGCTTGACTCACAATCTAACTGTCCACGGTTCAAGTCCATGGTTCCGAACTTTTTTTTTCTTTTTCTTTTTAATGATAATTTGTCCCTTTTTGAATAACTATTACAACTGTGCTATAATCATTGCATTTATTAATAGGTAATTAATTACATGTGCCGAAATTTTTATAGAATTTAAGTTATTTTTTCTATCCAATGCGTACATTAACACCCTTACCGCATTCAAAATTTACTAGCGTTTATTTGTTATTATACACACACAATTAATTTCCATAAAATACGAATATAATTTCTGTCCTATTGTTTTGGATTCTTCACTAATGTCTTCTGCGTCTTCTTCTAATGTTGTAAATATAAATTATAAATTTGCACAGTAGTATAAATGAATGTAACTAAATAAATATAATTAAATAAATTGAACTTGAAAAAACAAATAATAACAAATAAACGCGTGTAAATTCTGAATCCGGTAAGGGTGTTAATGTACGTATTGGATAGAAAAGATAACTTAAATTCTATAAAAATTTCAGCACATGTAATTAATTACCTATTAATAAATGCAATGATTATAGCACAGTTGTAATAGTTATTCAAAAAGAGACAAATTATCATTAAAAAGAAAAAGAAAAAAAAAGTTCGGAACCATGGACTTGAACCGTGGACAGTTAGATTGTGAGTCAAGCGTTTTACCGCGGAGCTAAGCATTTATATGTGGTACTTTGTCATGCTTCTCAATGTAAGTAGTAACTAACTTTAATTGTTAATATCTTTTAAACAATTAGCCGTCTGCCCCCAAAAGGGGGTATAGGCGTGTTCAGGGCGACGAGCTCTACAAGGTGGCAAAGTTTCATTAATAAGTGAGCGTAACACTTGGGTAGTTCCCCTCGTCAGTGTACGTACGATAGAAAAGATTTGTAAGTGCGAACAAAGGATCGCTTCGCCAATCAAAGATATAATTTTGTACAAAGACAATATCTTATGTATAAAAAGAAACGGTAATTATTTAGATTACGGACGGTAACTCCGATTTCGATGATTTTTGAATATGTTGTAGAAATCAACATATTGAACAACTTTTTCCTATACATATAACCGCCGCTCGGCCTTAGTTTTCGAGATATTTTCGAAAAACTGTCGAAACTAACACATTGAATTCTGGCCATCCATGTGCGTCCGTGACAACGTACGCATTAGTATGGGATTGCCGCTTTTCTACTGTTTCTGCAGGCAACAGCACGGCGACCGATGACCAATATATACCTTGTGTACTTCTGCATTCATGATTTCAATGTATCGTAGCTATGATGGCAGCTGGGAATTTAATATAGCCTAACCTAACCCAATCTACTCTACCTAATCAGTGAATTAAGTTAGGTTAGGGTAAAGTGATATTCTGGTCGCCGTCAGGCGACCAGACACACATACTGAGATTCAAAATCATGAAAATTAGTTAAATTTAATTTTTAAGCCCACCTGTTATATATGAATATATATATTGGTGTCGGTCACCGTGCTGCTGCCTGCAAAAACAATAGAAAAGCGGCGATCGCACACTGACGCGTAAGAAGTACACGGACGCACACGAACAGGCAGAATTCAATGTATTAGTTTCGACAGTTTTTTGAAAATATCTCGAAAACTAACGCCGAGCGGCGGTTATATGTATAGGAAAAAGTTGTTCAAAATGTTGATTTCTACAACATATTCAAAAATCATCGAAATCGGAGTTACTGTCCGTAATCTAAATAATTACCAAAGAAACTTATACAGATACATATTGTTGAGCTACATTTCATTTTGTGTAATACAAGAGAATAAACACTTATCAAAGGAACGTACAAGGTGTTGAGATTAATTACGCTGATTCTCTACCACGTGTCGTCAAAATTCCTTACACTTTACTGTTTCTACGCAGTTAACCTGGGGAAGTCCCGAAATGCGAAGCACTGGCTAACTGCGTAGCGCTGGTATTTACGATACCTCTCCCTCGAGCGAACTCGTGTTTTTCTACATGCTGTTTCTATTGTACTACGCAGTTGAGCGACGACGATAATTTCAAGGACGGTTACCAGTACTATTTGAAAGAAAAAGAAAATAAGAATAACCTTCCTCGTGTACCGTGCATGGGAAGTCCCGAAACCCGTGAAGGCTTGACAAAGTACACAAGGTTAGGAGAGGATAGAGAAATTAGAGAAAGAATAGTTAAAGTTACAAAACGAAAAGCGAAACAGAATAATTATGCGCTCAAACACTTCCTTGTACGTCCTCACATGGGGAGTCCCGAAACCAGAAGGTTTGATGAGGAAGCACAAGGTCGAGGAGTAAATGGGAAAATTGGCGAAAAAAAGTAAAATATCTTTCTCACGCCCTTTACGGAACGTGAGGTGGACAAATTTTAAATTTTCCGCCGGGACGTGACACCACCACGAAGTCTTATACTTCCTTATGACCAATTACGGTGATGAGGATAATAATTTGATTGTCTTATGCTAAATACGAGATTATATTATGATTAAAAGTCGGATACAATTATCTATGTAATTGTGAAACAATATGGCACGACACTTGTCGAAGACTCGAGAGGTCCCGTTTACTGAAATTGTAAGTTATTTTCGATGACTCGAATAAGACAGTTTGAGAACTAATCGTTTAAGGGGTATCACTCTGAGCGCTAAAAAATTAAGGTCTATTTTAATGAATTATTGTGAGCAAACGGTACAAGATATCGATATCTGTTTTTTTTTTACGTTATAATACATGTTTCGGTGTATATAAAAAAAATTTTCAATGGCTACTTAAAAACAAAATAGCTGCTCCATAGTGCTTGAATAGAAACAATATGTATCTTCACGGCTAGACAATTTTCTGCGATCCATCAATGTCAGGACAAAAAATTCCAAAAGTTTATGAAAGTAGGTAAGATTCGCCAGCAAAATACGATGAACTTTTTTGATTGGTTTTCAAGTTTCCATTTTATACGCATTTTTCGGCTGATTCTTTTATGAAAAAAAAAATTTGTCCTTCAATATCACACCATTTTACGAAAAATTGATATTTCTGAAAAATCCTATGTACTTTGCTGGCGAATCTTATCTACTTTCATAAACTTTTGGAATTTTTTGTCCAGACACTGATGGATCGCAGAAAATTGTCCAGCCGTGAAGATACATATTGATTCTATTCAATCACTATGGAGCCGCCATTTTATTTTTAAGTAGCCATTGAAAATTTTTTATATATACACCGAAACATGTATTGTATTATAACGTTAAAAAAAAACAGATATCGATATCTTGTACCGTTTACTTCAGAGCTCGGCAAGATTTGCACTTTTCAGCCGATTTTCAGCTGGCTCCGCCTACCGCTATTCACCTTGCCGCGACGTTCAACGCACAGCCAACGAACCGTTCGACGCTCAGGAGTGTATCACTCGTAAACATATGCTGGCAACCACTTAAAAAAAAACGCATCGACAATAGTACCTCGCGGGTGAGGTGGAAAGCTATTACCAGCATACGTTTACGAGTGATACGCTCCTGAGCCTCGAACGGTTCGTAGGCTGCGCGTTAAACGTCGCGGCAAGGGGAATAGCGGTAGGCGGAGCCAACTGAAAATCGGCTGAAAAGTGCAAATCTTGCCGAGCTCTGGTTTACTTACAATAATTCATTAAAATAAACCTTAATTTTTTAATGTCCGTGTCAAAAATGTCCAGCAAGAAGCCGCAAGGATATAGTCCGACGAGGTAGGCGTTGTCCAAAAGGGCCAATTAGTAAACGTTTTGAGTTTAGCAGCTAAACTTTAGCTAATCGCGATAGGCTGAACTGTTCAACAAATCAGCTCGCCGGACATTTTCCATGCAAGCTGCCGGAAAACCGAGCAGGCTGTGATGCACGTGGAAGTCGCCAATGTTTACGACTGGAACCGGCAGTGACCCAGGCGCGAGCGACAGGCGGCTCAAGACTCTTAAGCCTCGTACTGACCTAAGCATTTGGACGCTGAAATCGTTCGTTCGAGCAAAAATGCTCAAGTGAGTACGGCCCGTTAATGTGTTCGCGAAGGCCCAGAGCACAAACGAACGCTTTTCGACGGCTGTCGGTCCATCAAAGGATATTCGTGCCAACTATCTTACTGTGCCGGTTACAAAGGGTCTAGCCGTATAAGCATAGTGAATCGGCCCCAGTAACAATTTCGGTTGATATTTATATTACATAATGCTTTTTGCCTAAACAACAATTGTGTGCAATTTCAACCCCCTACCCCCTCTGATAAGGGAGATATGAGGGTAAAACCCAAAACCTTTACCATTTTTTTTCTCAGAAACTATTTAAGATATTTGATCACATTAAAGTGCAAATAGTAGGTATTCATTAGCTGTATATCATATTTTTTTTTCAAAATTTTTATTCGATGATTAAGGGTTGAAAATTAATAAATAAATCTTTGAAAATGATTTTTATAAACAATCCCTTGGATGACACCCACCGAAAAAATTAAGAATAATCCTTTACTATTTAACTATTATCTGTAAAAATTTCAAAAGTGTCGGATTGGTACATCATAGTTAAAAAAAAATAAAACCAATGCAACGCCCTTTCATAAGGCAAAGCCGGCCTGAACGTTAGAGGCGCTCAACCTAACCGACCTACAGGGGAATACGTAGCGCCGACCCGCCACGTTTCTCGTACCAGAAACAGCTCTCAGAAAAATATGAGCTCTTCTTTCCCTAAACTGTGTGTTAATTAACAGTCATTTATTTAAATAATATATTAACAATTTAAATTTTTTAATTAAGTTTTCTGGTCCTAACTTTTAACGTCCGTGTTTTCACAGTCTTTCTCGTTTTAAGTATGTGGGAGCCCTAAATCACAGATTTATATCATGTCTTGAACAATGGCACTGTGTTAGATGCCATTAGTTGTCCTTTTAATAGTCAAAGAAGGTATCACAGTTATAAATGCAATATCATTCTATTCAACGCTGTAAAGAACATAGACTTCTATAACTATTTCCGTCTTTACCTTTTCACGTACGTATTACTTTTAATTAAATTGTAGCTGGTACCTGTGAATAGTTGTAACTAAGATTTTCCTCGTTTTAAGTATATGGTCGCCCTGAAAAGGGTTAATTATATTATAGCGTACCAGTACTACCTGGAAATGGCTGCAATTAAGGTGACCTTCGTTTTAAGTATATGGGTGTCCAGAAAAGAGTTAAGCGCGTTTTATGGTACAAATGGTGTATATTTTCCAATGCGGTTTATATGCCCTGATACTTTTTTACGCAATCACGGAGCCTAAATTGGCGTGTAAATAGACGCATCATAAAGGGTAAAGCGTACGATCCTGAGTCCATGATTTTAGTGTCCACTGTCTTGTTCCCTCTTGTTGCCGAATATAGAGGAGTCGTTAATTGGATAGAATTTGCAAACTTTAAAATCTCGCGGTAAAAACGTTATCTTGCGGAATTATTGGACGAACATGACGCGTTAAATGTACAATATTTACAACAAAACAATAACATTATAAAAATGAAAGTTCGGTCGCGACATATAAACGGTAAAACTTACAATTGTTACATAGAATACAAATCAAACGTAAATAGTTACGCGGGTATAAACCAATATGCATGCGATTGTCCGAATGGTAACAGAACGGTAGGTTGTTGCTCCCACGTCGTCGCGATCATTTATTATTTATCCCATGCGCGTTATAAATCCAGAATAGTTAAACCGTCCGAAATTTTAACTCACTTATTTGACAAAACTAACATTATTCCAGTTATTGATGAAAATAGCGACGAAGATTAAAATTTATTTACAAGCGTGTTTTTTTAAAAAAAGTTTTTGTGTTTTCTGTTTCAAATCATATACTTCAACCTGACAATACATAACACAATCAGCTCTTTTTAGGGCTTAATAATCAGCCCTTTTCAGGGCTCCCACATACTTAAAACGAGAAACACCTTAGTTGCATTTATATAAGGGTGCCATTTGTAACGTACAACATAATCAGCTCTTTTTAAGGCTCCCACATACTTAAAACGAGAAACACCGTGAAAACACGGACGTTAAAAATTAAGACCAGAAAACTTAATTAAAAAATTTAAATTGTTAATATATTATTTAAATAAATGACTGTTAATTAACACACAGTTTAGGGAAAGAAGAGCTCATACTTTTCTGAGAGCTGTTTCTGGTACGAGAAACGTGGCTGGTCGGCGCTACGTATTCCCCTGTAGGTCGGTTAGGTTGAGCGCCTCTAACGTTCAGGCCGGCTTTGCCTTATGAAAGGGCGTTGCATTGGTTTTATTTATTTTTAACTATGATGTACCAATCCGACACTTTTGAAATTTTTACAGATAATAGTTAAATAGTAAAGGATTATTCTGAATTTTTTCGGTGGGTGTCATCCAAGGGATTGTTTATAAAAATCATTTTCAAAGATTTATTTATTAATTTTCAACCCTTAATCATCGAATAAAAATTTTGAAAAAAAAATATGATATACAACTAATGAATACCTACTATTTGCACTTTAACGTGATCAAATATCTTAAATAGTTTCCGAGAAAAAAAATGGTAAAGGTTTTGGGTTTTACCCTCATATCTCCCTTATCAGAGGGGGTAGGGGGTTGAAATTGCACACAATTGTTGTTTAGGCAAAAAGCAATATGTGATATCAATATCAACCGAAATTGTTACTGGGGCCGATTCACTATGCTTATACGGCTAGACCCTTTCCAAGTACCGTTAGTCGACCGCTGTCGAATTTACCCTTCGGAAAAACTCAGTTTATGATATGGCCTGATGAACCGTCATAAACTGATTTTTGAAATCCGACATGTGCAATTGTTGATATTAATTGTTTGGACACTTTAAACAGATATTGAAGACTCGTATATGAATCTCCCGTTGCTAAAAAACGTGGCGTTATCGCTAAGCGTTCTTTCACCGTCACAGCTTTTCTGAATCAGGTGTCGTTTTTTTGAAGGTTGGGACCGATAGCGTTTATTAAAAATTCAAAATCTTCCGATGACATCCGCACAAAATTTTTAAAATGTCCACTAGCTTCTATCTGTAAATCTCTAACTAGTTTTTCACCACTAGAGGTTGCTCTATTTTTGTACATCTGACTAATCCACCATCGTTTATCTTGATTTTTTCTTCTTCTTTTTCTTTTAATTATTGTATTCATAACAATATACGCTGCACTGGCGATCGTGACATCTGTTCCTGTTGACATTCTGTCTTCGACTGGTTTACGGTAGAAAGAACCTTTCTACATAGAATCCAGATACAAAAGTTTACGGTACCCCAGGTAGAAAGATTTGCGCGAACAGCCGGAGAAATTTCACGTTCGTTCGCCGAGAGCATTCGTTTGGGCAAAATACACAAGTCAGTACGATGCTTTACGGTTGGGCTGTACCTTTGAGGTACTTATGTGGTCATATGACCGGTGGGGCTGGTTATGCAGCTTAGATGGTTCCGGACCCCTGATAGGGATTTGTACTGACTTCATTGTTCGTGCATCACAGGAGGTCTTGTTTATGACACGGAATTGAAAGTCGTGATAAGGCCATGATAAGCCTTCGTTAAGGCCAGCTAGGTTAATGTAGAAAAGGTGAAAGTACCTGTAAAAGATTGTAAACCGCTTGTCACGAGTCTTGTGGGCAATACGAGTTTCAAAATAAACGTTATAAGTTTATAGAATCTTGTCCTTAGAAATTTTATTTATTGTTAGAAGATTTCTAAGCTTTGAATGGCAATTGCTTTAATACGTGACAAACTACGACTCCGACGAGGTTAGAAGATTTTTTTGTGATTATGAGATATTATCGAACGTAAACGATCGTGCTTCTAAATTAGTGTAATAAACTGCTACATTCGCAATGCCGCGAAACACAAATTATGCTTCGTACGCGACTGATTTAATTGTTGACGAAGATTTAATTTAGTCTGAACTTTGTATCTCATTTATAGACATCAGTTTAAGCGACGTTCTATCTGCGATAAGTCATCTCAGAGATTATTAAACTTCTGGCGAAGACGAACCTTCTGTCTCTATCTTCAAACAGTGCAAAGGGTATAGTCGGATAAGATGGTAAAAAGTGCCCCAAACCAAATTCGACTTGCAATGGCTCATTCGATAGCTTATCAAGGAAAAATAATCTGTGTTAAGTCTCAGCTCTGTATCTCATCTGGCGGGGGGGGTTAGTAATAGGCAAAAATGTAAAACACACATTTTGGTCAATTTCTCCTATATTTGTGGACGAAAAATTCTGAAAAAAATCAAATATTTCTATTCATGAGGCACATATTGTACTAGTTTTGCAGATTTGTATTCTCAATTTGTTTGAGAATTTTTGGTCAGGTGCGCCATAGTTAAAAAAATTGAAAACCAAGTTTTTCGCTGTTTTTTGCGTGTCAGAGTTACTTGTACGGCGAATTTTCGTCTGTTCTTTATCACATAAGTGTGTTATACAATGTTCAATGTTTTTACGTACAGTGAAACGGAATAAGAATTTAAAAAACTAAATAAACTAGAATTATTGAAAGCACTTTATGTGAGTTATATCTCAAAAGATCGAAAGGTTTTTCAACGGTGTCGGTGGTCCAACGGTTCAGACGCCTGACTGCTAAACCGCTGTTAGGGTTTTCGTAGGTTCGAGTCTGCATAAATATGAAATAAAGAATATTTTTATTCAAAGTGTCCAGAATTAATTCCACCAGTGTAAGTTATATCAACACTTGTATAACTTCCCCTTCTTGAGGTAACAGCAAATTATTATTACCAATCACATGAGATCTTGATTATAACGTCTGATTTTCAGAAGACGTGGCACGGTTTGTTGCTCATGTATCAGTTGAGATTCAAGTGTTATATACAGCAACTTTTACGAAGATCCTACAGTTCCTTTGCCTATAGTGAGTTAACACTACAACTATCGACGTTTGATGCACACTTATTTTTAAGTTGAAAATAATGTAGATTACTAAATAGATAAAAGATAAAACATAATTTAATATATCCATTTCAACAAAAATACCTCGATAAGTAAGGTATAATATAATTTAAAATAAGAAACTGGAAACCAGTCATTTTGACCCCTCTGGTAATTCTAGTATTAATAGCTTGTGAATACTACATATTGAAACAGTGGTGCAAATAGATGTGTGTATAGGATTATATTATGAATTGCTTACTCATGGCGAATCAGAGAGAATTGTAATCTACATACATAACAATCAACTTAATTTACCTACTTTTCAATTACTGAAGTATACAATAAATGAAGGAACTATACATAGAATTCTTTTTCTTACATCTATTTATAGTTACACTTTGCTTACATTGACATTGATAACTATTATACTTACATAATATGTTAAACATACTTGTACATTTTTGTTCATGTCTTATGGTTTCACATTTTCTCATGTTATTAACTCACATGTTTACATATCTATAGAGTTAGGCATATTTACAAATAATAAATAATACATTAATTGCAAATAATGAATAATTTATCACTCGAATTGAAATTATTAATGCAACAAAGTTTTTTGAGAATGACGAATCATCTTTTATTTGAATAATGTAAATGACCAATTTAAATAATAATATAACAAAATCCGTCATTCTCAAACAACTTATATTGATTTTTAATACATAGATGCAACTGTGCTATACTTGCAATTTTTATGGGTTCTTTATTCAGGAATTTCTTATTGTTAGATGTAAAAGCAATGTCTTTTAAACAACATGTACTGTCATCTACACTTGAACACATAAACTATAGATTTTATTTTGATATGTTCAAATATGATCCTGTGATAGCATTTAAAAGTTAATGTTTCAGAAATTAATAAATAATTTAAATTAATTTCGGTATAAAGGAATAAATTATATATTAACTTATTTTCTTGTATATGTTTTAAGTATTAAAATTCTTCGTTTTGTATAATTATTCCTATTTGACATAATAACTATCATAGAAATCACCAAAAACTTGTATATACAAATAATGCCAATTGTTAGAATCATTTTAAGTTTGCTTTTTGCTACGATTCCAAATTAGCAGCTTTTTTAATTAAATGCCACCTTGTATGTACTAACCGAGCTAAGCTCGTTACGTTTTAGGTTCTTAGATAGGAACCTTATATTTCCGTCCCCGTGTCCGTGCGTCCGGCGTCGCATTTTATACCGTAGCAACTATAATACATATGCTAGAGATACAAAGGATATAGCCGGATAAGGGGGTGAAATGTGCCTTTAGACCAAATTGATCAATGACCATATCAATTAATAGACCGTTCAAAGAAAATCATTTGTGCCAAGCATGAAACTGCTACCCTTACTTGAAGGGTAGTTACAGGGATCCGCACCGGCTCAATCTTTGTTTTTTGAAAATTAATTTTTTCAAGCTTCTAAGTATATGATAATCGTTAATATACTTGTTTACAAATGTTCCAATAATATTTTTTTAATATTTTAATCTGTAATATATATAAATACCATTTTGGAGTACTTTCTATTCTACCGTTTCTCTTGTCATGTATTTTGTCAGTTACAGTATTGTTTAGTATTTGTCATTATTTTTAACAATTCTGGATAAGTAGTCGCGATATATGTAAGCTGATCCGACCTTGTTTACTTTTAAAACCACGTGCCAATGTCAGCTATCTAGGAACCCACGGAGTTTATGCGAACACCTGGCGTGGATTATATATATATGTATATGTAGGCTGATCCGACCTTGTTTACTGTTAAAACCAGGTGCCAAAATCCACTTATTCACTATATATATATATATATATTTTACACTCTTCGCGGATCAATCTTCACCGACGCAGGTGCAAAACCGTGCGTCTAGAGATAGAGTTGTCGATTGAAAATCGCGATAATTAGCTGCTCGGTAAAGTCCTACTATATATACAGAGCTCTTATTCCGTAACTATTAATGATACAAAAAATTGTTGATATGGAAATTGCACGGGAAAAGGGAGTCTATATTTTGGTCGAAGTGAAAAATCTTTTGCATTATTAGTTTAAGAGATATGATGGACAAGTTTTGCTTTTTAAATGGAACCGTATATTTTTTGTCAGATCATGTAATAGTGCTTCTCAAGACGAATTCATTAAGCTATAATGTATACACTCGATTTTAATTAGT
The DNA here is from genome assembly GCF_051020975.1 of Osmia lignaria lignaria. NCBI lineage: Eukaryota > Metazoa > Arthropoda > Insecta > Hymenoptera > Megachilidae > Osmia > Osmia lignaria. The sequence goes on from NC_135035.1 coordinate 4,423,472, forward strand.
TTTCAGGATATAACGTTTACAAATTTCCCGATTTTCAGTAGATACCTCTCGGTTTGAGTGGCAAGTCGTAAAAGCGGCCCTATTGTTACGGTTTCTTATTCTTTGGATCTGCCGGTCCTAGTGTAGACCTCTGCTGTGGCACTTACCGTAACAATAGGGCTGCTTTTTCGACTTGCCACTCAAACCGAGAGGTATCTACTGAAAATCGGGAAATTTGTAAACGTTATATCCTGAAAACTAATTAAAATCGAGTGTATACATTATAGCTTAATGAATTCGTCTTGAGAAGCACTATTACATGATCTGACAAAAAATATACGGTTCCATTTAAAAAGCAAAACTTGTCCATCATATCTCTTAAACTAATAATGCAAAAGATTTTTCACTTCGACCAAAATATAGACCCCCTTTTCCCGTGCAATTTCCATATCAACAATTTTTTGTATCATTAATAGTTACGGAATAAGAGCTCTATATCTGTTTAAGTGAGACTCCCTGTATATGTATATATATATACATATATGTGTATACAGGGTGAGGAAAAAGTCCGGGACCGGTGAAATATCTCGAAAACAAAGCATTTTAGGAAAAAATATTTGGTACATAAGTTGTAGGGTTTCAGTAGATGCATCAAGCGGTGGTACGTATTTGACCTTGAGTGTAAGTATGGAGGAGCTATCGAGGTCAAGTTCAAAATTTTAAATGGAAACCCCCACTTTTTATTTAATATTCTTGTAGCTGACATCAAAACACTACCCATGAGCTTCTTTCGGTGGAGTACTTTTCGAGATATGAGTCGATAAAGTTCAAGTACTGCCGACATTAGCAGTAGCCAAGTTATATATATATATATATGTGTGTGTAAGCTGGTCCGACCTTGTTTACTTATAAAACCAGGTGCCCCAAAATCCACTTATTCACTATATATACATATACACATATATATATATATATATATATATATATATATATATATATATATATATATATATATATATATACATACGTATATACATGTGTATATACCGGGTGATTCACGAGAAACAGAACACCTAATTATTTCCGTTCGGTTTAAAGATAGAAGAAAATGTTAAAGAAAAAAGTTGTACTGTTTAAGGAGACAAATATGGGGATATAAACAAAATTTCCGATTGTTATCGTTTTCAAGGTCTTTTGAAGGTCATCGATGATTTTTAGATTGCACCATATATTTTTAACATCATAGGGTTGTAGCTGATGTCAAGACGAGTACAACGATATGGTACACTATGACCTTCAAATGACCCTGAACTGAATCATAGGTTCTATTCTGTCTGATCAATGATTCCAAGTCACTGGATAGAACGTAATGGACACATATCATAGCCAGCTCGTTTACCCGTTTTAACGCCTCTTGATTTTTTTTGATGGGGAACACTGAAAGATGATGTGTATCGTGATCAATCAAGTACACCAGAGAACATGCAAGAAAGAATAATTAGATCTTGTAGATCAATTTCAACAGAAACGATTGAAGGGGCAATTAATTGCCTTGCAGGACGTTTAAATGCTTGCGTCATTGCTCAAAGTCATCATTTTGAACATTTAATTTAATTTAAATAAATTGATTACAAAGTTTGCAGTTATCAATGCTTTATCATAAATTTCTTATTTCAAGGTCATTTGAAGGTCATAGTGTACCACATCGTTGTACTCGTCTTGACATCAGTTACAACTCTATGATGTTAAAAATATATGGTGCAGTCTAAAAATCATCGATGACCTTCAAAAGACCTTGAAAACGACAACACGGGTCCCTCCTTGAATCTGTATGCGATGGTAGGCGTGTTTTAACTGAAAAGTGTGAGGCGTGTTTGAAATAAATTTTGAAACTGTTTAGGTAAATGAAACTGGTTTAATTTTGAATGAAAAAGTCCAATGAATAACAAAATACAAGAAATGCCAAAATTAAGATTTGAATAAATTTGGAAAATTCGTTAATATTGAAAACACCAGTTCATGCAAAATAATAACAAGGATAAAGATGCTTAGAATTAATTAACAAAAATATGATAATATGAAAACGCTCTGATATCACAATTGAAACTATTGAGTAATATACCGGTCGCATGAGATGATTATCATTATTTCGTTTTCCTTCAACCAAAATTTGATTAGACATGAAATCGGCGGTTTTCGCCCGTGAGGGTACCCAGCCTGAGGTACTCTCGTAACCCTCGAAAGGGCTGGACTAAGGTGCCCCCTTGATAATAGGAAGTTAGAATGGCAAAATTGTAATACCCGAAAAATAATAGAGTCAGTCGATACCTCGTGTGGTGGAACGATCTGACCTGAGATACTCTCGTAACCCTCGAAAGGGCTGGGCCAGATCGCCCGTTTTGCCAGTTGAAATAAACGGCGTGTTCGAAAAATGGTAATAGGATCGACTTACCGATACGCTGTACATATAATAAAATACAAGATTTTTAAATTCGCTTGTAAATTGCTCTGTGTTCCCTTGATGATCTGGAACACCAAAGAACGATAAGATTTTCGATCACTGCACTTGTCGCGGCGGAAACGAATTATTCGGACGAGTACGTCGACGAGAGACAAACGAATTACGAAAAATAATCAATATAATATTACGCGAAATGAAGTTAATACGGAAAAATACGCGAGCAAACGATTTCAAAACAGAAAGAAAAGATAGAAATTTAGGGAGAAGGAAGGTTTTACGTGCGCGTCTGAGTCCTTGTTAAGAATCGGATGTTTCAACTATCACGGCACTCTGCTTCGCTACGCGGAGGTCTTTACCGCAGAGGAAAATTATCGCGAAATTCCGAACAACTCTGTCCCTCGGACACACGGGCTCCCGATCACGTACTTACGATTGATCGATCAAGAGTGAGAAATTTTGCGCGCGATCGATGGTCGAAGGGCCCGTCGCGCGAACATCGTCCTTGGAGGGGACGGTTTGACGAATCGTAGTACGTTTTCGGTAGTGTCGCGTGCCCGGTGATTGGTTAAGACGCGCGAGGTAGACGAAGATCTTTCATCCCCTTTCTTTGGTGTTCCTTTCTTTTCTACTTCGTCGCCATGATAGTTTCAACGGTTTTCAGAAACTACGCAGTATTTCTCTTTATATGTATAATTATTAAATGCGACTATTGATCTAGTTGAAATGTACAGGGTGTAAAAAAATTAAATGTCACGACCTATATGGGGTGATTCTACACCTCTGGATCGGTGGAGATCTGTCAAAGAAAGCGACCGCAAAATTGACCTTGACCCCTAATTTCAAGGTCAAACTTTTTTATTGGCTTATCGTATAGTGCTCATCGATGGGATAAAAAGTCTGAAAGGAACCATGTGCCGGAAATCAACCCTTTTCCTAGAAAAAAGCCGTCAAAGTTTCCATATACCATAATGCATTAAACGTTGAGTCGCCCGGTACCCCTCTCCAGTGATCTTAGCACGGCAGTCTCGCGTATCGCTCGAGTTTCATGCTATAGGACAATTCTTGAATTTCAATCACAATGCCAGCATATAGGAAGGGTAAATTCTAAGAGAGCATACTGTGTGTAAAAGAAAATAAGAATGAATTTAATTCACTGAAGTTTTGCACTTCGAATATAAACGCAAGATAAATGTTTAGTTTTATCATTTCACAGTTCGTTAACACATCGCAGTTATTTTCTTTTATTTTCTTTTATTTTCTTTTACACGCAGTAGTTATTTTGTCTTTTTAAATATGCTCTCTTAGAATTTACCCTTCCTATATGCTGACATTGTGATTGAAATTCAAGATTTGTCCTATAGCATGAAACTCGAGCGATACGCGAGAGTGCCGCGCCAAGATCACTGGCGAGGGGTACCGGGCGACTCAACGTTTAATGCATTATGGTATATGGAAACTTTGACGGCTTTTTTCTAGAAGAAGGGTTCATTTCCGGCACATGGTTCCTTTCAGACTTTTCATCCCATCGATGAGCACTATACGATAAGCCAATAAAAAAGTTTGAACTTGAAATTAGGGGTCAAGGTCAATTTTGCGGTCGCTTTCTTTGACAGATCTCCACCGATCCAGAGGTGTAGAATCACCCCATATAGGTCGTGACATTTAATTTTTTTACACCCTGTACAATGAGATTTGAGATTAAAATATACAGTTTTTGATAGATGAAGCTGTATCCGTATATTCTCCCTTGACAGGATCAATATTATTCGTTTTCCTGATTTGCAATAAAGATGGTCAATTTTAATAGTTCTAAAAGCGGACGATGCGCTTACGGTGGTTGTAATGCCGTGGCAAATTATGCATTTATCAAACAATCTCTCGCATATTAGTTTCGATGAATCCGGCATTTCGCTTTCTATGAATTTAAACAATTTCAATCTGGCGAACATTCCTTCGAGGACGTTCCTTTGTTCAAAATTTGCCGTTATCGCTAGGCAATTCTTAAGGTGGGTACAGACATGCAACAGAACACAGTAACGTAACTCCGTCGTGTATCAAGTGTGGACGCGATACCGTAACAGCGTATCAGCGTAACATCGTAACATCGCAACGTCCCGTCAGTTGTCGGTTTTTCGCCGCCACATTAACCCTCGCAGTACGGGAACGGGGTCTCCGGAGACACGTCTCGGTGTGAGTCACGAGAGACCCCGTTAGCGGCCCCCGACGGACCGTACTCCGAGGGTTAAAGAAATGTTACGCATTCACGATACACCCCATCTATGCAAGTTTGGACGTGCATACGAACCTGCATGCGATGGGACGGCATAATGCTACGTGCTGATGATACGCCACGAGGTTCTGTGTACGTCCAGAACGTAACATCGTCGCGCAACGACAAATGTTGCACAGTGTGTTGCGCGACGGAGATACGTTACTATTTTCTGTTGCATGTCTGTACCCACCTTTAGAATTTCCAATACAATAGTGTTTATTGCTTCGAACGACCCTTGATTTTCGAACGGCGGTCGAACGTTCGCGACGTTCGCTTTTATAAGGGTTCTCATTTCTTACTTTCATCGTTTAAATACATATTCATCCATCCACTCTTTCACACTATCGTTCCGATCAGGTAATAATGATCCTTGTTGGACCGGCTGACGCTTTGTACAATAGAGAGAAAAAGAGTTTTCTAACAAAGGAATTATTACGATTTTCCCGTTTCTACGCAGTTAGCAGGGGAATTCCCGAAATGCGAAGCACTGGCTAACTGCGTAGCGCTGATGTTGTGCTAACGGCTCTCTCTCGTACTAACCCGAGTTTTTGTGCACTGTATTACTGTATTATGTTACTATAGTTGGCGACGATAGTTTCAAGGAGGGTCACGTAAACTATTGAAAAGAAGGAAATAGAAACGACCTTTCCTCGTGTACCTCGCATGAGACATTCTCGTAACCCCGAAGGGCTTAACAAGAAAGCGATAGAAAAAGTCAAAAATAGAAAAGAATTAAACTCAAACTCTTCCTTGTACATCCCTGCATGAGGAATCCTCGTAACCTCGAAAGACTTGACAAGAATGTACAAGGTCGAGGAGGAATGGAAAGATTGGCGGAAAACCGAAACACCCGCCTGTACGCCCCTTACATGAGATACTCTCGTAACCCAAAAGGGCTTGATAAGGGACGCAAGGCGGATAAATTTCAAATTTTCCGCCTCGGCGTAATAATATCCCCATATTTGGCTCCTTAAACAGTACAACTTTTTTCTCTAACATTTTCTTCTATCTTTAGACCAAACGGAGATAATTAGGTGTTCTGTTTCTCGTGAATCACCCCGTATATTGCACGTCAGGTGCACGCATAAACTCCGTAGATTCCTAGATATGTACACAGGCTCACGAAAGTTTTCGAACGATGGTATATTTCTAATTGAAAGGAACACAGAATGTATAGTATACAAAATATTTTGAAATTATCGTATGTATTGTATATGGGGAATATGTGTGTATAACGTGTATAAATTTCATTGAAATCATGTAACACATATCCGAGTTAGAAAGACTTTATTAAATTTAATAACACATTGTAGGTCACTAAAGTATTCGTAAAGCATTTAACATTAATTAATAGCAACATTAATTGGACTAATCAAACGTTTAATATGAAGTTGACCCTCCTTTTACTGCCCTAAGACGGTTTTTCAAAGAAAATACTAAGTTTGACGTAATATTTATGTCTATAGACTGCCATATTTCAACAACCGTCTGTTTCAATTCTTCTTTCGATGTAATCATTGTATTTCTTAATTTTCTTTCCATTTCATCCCATAGGTGTTCAATGGGATTGAGGTTGGGACTTTGTGGTGGATGTGGCAATGTGTGTGGAGTATTGAACAGTAACCATTCTTGAACAATTTTTGCCGAATGCTTTGGGTCATTGTCATCCTGAAAGCAAAAATTTACTTACGCTATCTTTTACATTTTCTTGCAAAATTTTCAAATATTTCATTTTATCTAAAATCCCATCGATGAATATGAGATTTCCAACCCCGCTTGCTGCCATGCAGCCCTACACCATAACTGAGCCACCATTATGTTTCACAGTTGGCTGTAAATTCTTTGATTGTAATTCGGTGTTATTTGTTTTCCATACACTTTTGCGACCATCACTGCCAAAAATATTATACTTGCTTTTGTCAGAGTACCATACTGTACTCCAAAAAGAATTATTTAAGACGTAATAATTTTTTTTCTTTGCTGATATACGGTTTTCTTCTCGGAACTCGTGCATTAAAACCATGTTTTCTTAGTAATCTAAAACATAATTCCGAATGAACTTCTTTTTTAAATTACGTTGCCACTATCGCCGCAAATTTTGGTGCACAAGTAAAGGGATCTTTTTTAATTTGTCCAATCACTGTCCTTTTTTCTCTCTCCGTTAACTTTTTTGGTCGACCACAGCGGTGTATATTTGCAGTGGTTTCTTCGTTATTAAACTTTTTAAGAATATAGTGAACTGTGGACTTACTTCTATCTAAAAGTTTTGCAATTTCATTCATAGATTTTCCTTCTTTGTACCATTTTACTATCAGTTCTATTTTCGACTTTCTTGTTTCCGACTTTTTCGAATTCATTTTGCAAGAATTCATCTTTAAATAAATTGCAACGCAAGTTTTGAACAGTATTGCTGTGTATATACTAAGCAATGTTTGTTTACATTCACCGTTGCTTAGAAATGTTATTAATACAACGATTGCCCTTACAGTTCAAATACTTTTGTGACCTACGATGTGTTATTAAGTTTAATAAAGTCTTTTTAACTCGGATATGTGTTACATGATTTCAATGAAATTTATACACGTTATCCAAACATATTCCCCATACACAATACATACGATAATTTCAAAAAATTTTGTATACTATACAGTCTGTGTCCCTTTCAATTAAAAATATACCATTGTTCGAATACTTTCGTGAGCCTGTGTAGCTGCCAAGAGAACATCGAGGACTGATACATTCTGATTTTGATGAAACTTTGCATAAATATTTATTATACCTGTTTATGAAGATAACTGTAATTCGTTGGTGCCCGTTTTTCACTTTGAGGGAGATATCAACCCTTTTATCCGAACCGCCCTTCCTATATACGTGCTTATAAATCGTAAACAACAAAAGATATAAAAAAATAGTTGAAATACAAGTTATACCGCTTCTTGAGGTCTATAAATCTGCGTGTAAGTTTTTTTTTTAAATCATCTTTTTTGCAAAATTGAATTCCCCCTCCACCTCCGTTTTGAAAAACTTTACTTTTTTTCAATCAATGTACACGCGTTTCGTCGCCGTGAGAAAGGAGGCGATTGGAAAACTCCGTGATTTTAAAGAGGTGCCGGACGTTAGGACGATGCGATTGTCAAGAAAGAGCCGGAGTTGGTTTTAAATGAACAAAATGTATTTAAGCTCGTTGTTTGCGACGGTTGTACAAGGTCGATAAACTTTTAATTCTAAGTTTAATAAAACAAGAAACGTTAAGAACAATTTTATTTATGTCCGCGTATTCCCGAAGCAGAAAGTTCGGAATTTCGGAGGGAAGGTGAAGCGCGATGTTTCGGCGACCGAAGACTGGTTAAGAATAAAGATTAAGCAGTTAAAATCAACCCGCTTAAATATTGAGGAGTCCCCTTTGTTGCAGGGGCCGCCCGTCACCTCTCCGCCGAACTCGTTACGCTCCGTCGGCCAGCCGAGTCGGCAAAACGGTAGCAAGGTGACATGTAAACACCTGGTACAAAGGGGAAGACGGTTAGGATATTGTGGAACGATTTAGATTCTATATAGAGCCTATTATTAGATAACCAAATTGATTTATGGTAGGCTATTTATGGAATCCATAAGCGATTAGAAATCTTTAAAGATGTATTGTGAACCTTAACCGTTTTAAACGTTCGGTTTTCGCTCGAAATCAATAAAAGCGCCTATTTATTATGAATTCAACGATGTATTATAGTGTATAGTTGTTTTAATTATTCCAATGGAATTTTTGATTCAAGTTGTTTGATTTGTCTGTATTGATCGTTGACTCGACTTATAGTACTTGCGAGGTTGATAGAACCTATATACGTTTTACAAGATATTTGCGTTTAGATAAAATCGCAATAACAAGCCATTTATTGTAGGCGTATGATATTTTTTAAAAAGGTAAACATGTTATTCCCGAAACACGTTCAAAAATTCGGATTTTATTCTTTTGATGTTTCGTGATGCTCTTGAAAGAGGATCCATAGTCCATGATATTGATATTCGAAAATGGGCGTTAGAGGCAAAAGAAAACATTGATTTGCCAACATTTAAAGCAGGAAAGTGGTGGATATTTAAATTTAAACTATGTTACGTCCGGATTATTTTCAACAATCCGACGGTGGCTAACATCTATTTTCATTTTCTTTCTGATAGAGTTGAATAGTTTAACCGTTTAATATACTGAATTTGTATACCACGTCGGTGCGCAGCACTTGGAGATAATTCCAGGCGAGGCACACAAAGGAGGCTATAATTAGTTCTTTTCAAATAATACGAGTCAACCTTTCCTTGGGATGATTGCCTAGTCGAAACTACGTAGCGACAAAAACTTCGAAAGTCGAAACCGTTTAGGGAGAGGTATCATAAACATCCTTCGCGCAGTGCGACGCACTTAGAAATTTCCCAACTTAACCGTGCAACATAAAGAAGAATTTTCTTCTATCCTATTAGCGAGGTACCTCTCATACCTGCAAAACATGCGTCAGCCGACCTTTCCCCAAGTAATGAATGCAATTAAGTATAAAGCGATTGGTGTGCAACGGAATGAAACTGTTTGAATGATATTGGAATGCGAGGGTTTGCGTGACAACCGCTGTAGGTTGAAATTGTTCAAGAACGCTTCGAGACAAAGGTCGACCGAGCCAATAAACATCGGCAACGAACATCTGGAAACGTTAAACGTAGAACGTTTGGAATATACGTAAACCTTTGAAAATAAGAAAATCGCTAATAACTAATATACACGGAACAAATGTTAATTAAATGCAACACGCATGTAACCGCGGTTTGACAATGATTATAAAACACCGATTGCGTTTTACGCAAACCGCTAAAACACGAATAAGAATAGAATAATTAACAGTATTCAATTAATAGTCATTCACAACAGTAAATCAAACATCTGTAATAAACGTAGACTTCTTTCGATACTGGAAACGTCATTTGTAAAAGCCTCTTTGATTAACGAATTCGAATAAATTAAGTCGTAATAGATTTCGAATATTCCAGAAACTTTAGAATTGCGACACATGGAATCCGCGTAGCGTTAGAGGGGTAGAAAGAAATGGATAACGTTAGACGAAGCCAGAAAGACAGGTCAAGAAGGGATGAGAAAACCAGGAAGAGCGGCCAACTAGCCCAATACGCACGAGATTTCCCCTCCGACACGTACCCTGATTTGCCAAATGATGTCCCCACTTTGGGCCCATGATCGCGGGTCGAACCCTGAGACACGATCGCTTGAGTAAGGCAAATCACTCTTCGTCGAAAAATCGTGAGGTACGTGGCGGAGAGCCCGTGTTCGTGTCGAGCAATAGTTTTCGCGTGAAATTGTCGTAATTAGCTGACCGGTAAAGTCTTTGAAAAATAATTTTTAACAAAAAACAAATCCGACTTCGAAATGCACTAAAAAGTGTCAAATAATTTCTATTTCATTTATACCAATATTCCATAGCTATTAATAATATCTACTTAATCGTTAAATAGAATACCAAATACATTTCAAAGTTTTCGGAGGCGGCGCAAAATTAAAAACTTTTCCTCTACTAAGAAGATCCTAACTCGGACGTCAGCAACCTATGATAAATCACCCATTTGATAATTTCAAGTAAATAATATTCAACGGGTATCAACAAACCCATTGCAAATAGTTCACGAGTGACCGCACTTAACTCGCGCAGCTAGTGACCTACTGTGGTCTAGGGAGATTTTTAATAGTGTGTGTGATTCCCCTTTACAGCTTGCTTCTTACTTTGCGTTCACATCATTTTTTTCTTGCGACAAATAATAGGAATTTCATTGTATCGTGAAACTTCACAATATCATTACCGGTTATCAATTATCGTATGTCATATATTTCTGCCCGCCATTTATATGGTCGCAAAGTATAATAAGAAGCAAGCTGTAGAGGGGAATAACACACGTTATTAAAAATCTCTCTAGACCTAGTGAGTGGCGCGAGTTAAGTATGGTCTCTTGTGAACTGCAGTATACAGTAAAACCTGGATAAATGCAACGAAAGAATGCTTGGATAAGTGCAACATCGCTATCCCCTCCACTTGGGGGGATCCCCCTAGACGAACCGAGCCGCTCGACGAGAAAACCGTGTAATATAATCCGACCGTGATATCGGTGTGACTAATACTAATTGAACGATAAAACTTTTTTAATTTTAACTTTTTCTTAATGAAACTTTTACTAACGCATTTGTGAGATTTTTCTGATTAAAATGACACCAAACATGATATAGTTTGAATTATATTTATAAACAATAGCAATAGAATAAACAACATAGAATTGACACCACGACTGAATGTAAATGATGTCGGCTGAATACAAAAGATGTGTACGGACACAGAATCGGCATGTCGGCTGAATACAAAACATGTGTACGGACGCAGAATCGACACCTCGCTTGGATAAATGCAACCACTGGGTCCCAATCTTGGTTGCATTTATCCAGGTTTTACTGTAGTGCATGTACATCAGGAGGGCTGCTAATTTCTCATACAATCGTTACAATTGCAAATGTTTTCAGCCGGACCTATAATTTTTCTCTTACGACTTATTAATTACCAAGTTTGCCATACCGCAATCGAATCGTTATTGGCAGCACCGTTTGTTCGAGTATTTTTAATTTTGCGCCGCCCCCGAAAACTTTGAAATGTATTTGGTATTCTATTTAACGATTAAGTAGATATTATTAATAGCTATGGAATATTCGTATAAATGAAATAGAAATTATTTGACACTTTTTAGTGCATTTCGAAGTCGGATTTGTTTTTTGTTAAAAATTATTTTATTTCACACTTTTTAGTGGAACCTGTAGTATTTTTAGGATAGTGTAAGGTGATTTTGGGTTTCTGTTACTTAGCTAATAACAATAAACCTAAAAAATATTGACCAAATTTAAATGGTTCATAAACAACAAATTCCATAAATTTTTGCAAGTGGGGTCATCGCGGATATACAGAGTGTCACGCGACAACCTCTACAGCCGAAGAGGGATGATTGCTAAGGTGATTCTAAACAACTTTTTCCTTTTCCAAAATGTTGGTTAAGGCTTGTTTTTCTAGTTATTAACAAAAAACACCGACCAATCCGAGCGCGTACAACGCGCGGGCTCAGGGGCTGCAATGTCGGCTATGAAAACCGGGCGTGAGGTAGGTCGCAAACGAACGGCTCGGCACCCCGTTGGCATAGCACAATAAAAAAATTGGACGGGTAGAACATTTTTAGTCGTTGTTTAAAATGAATACGGAACCTAATCTCTTGTCGCCTATCATAATGTAAAAAATGAAATTCTAAGCATTCTAAACAACAAATGAAAATGATTGAAATGGAATAATTAATAAACGTTTGAATTATAGGCTACACTAATGATGCAAAATTTGAAAACAATTTAAATGAAACTTACCCATTCGTTCGTAAATTAACCTACTACGCTGAAAGCAAATAATTGTCACTGGGAATCGAGGAAACACGTTCGGTAGAACAGCAATTTTCATAATCGGGCCAGTGAACTCCCCTCATTTATTGCACTTATGTGTGAATAATAGGCGAAGTGTTTGCTCATCGAACGTCCAGAATCGACACAGTGATCTAGTGGGAATTATTTGCTTTCAGCGTAGCAAGTTAATTTAGAAACGAATGGGTAAGTTTCATTTAAATTGTTTTCAAATTTTGCATCATTAGTGTAGCCTTTAATTCAAACGTTTATTACTTATACCACTTCAAACATTTTTGTTGTTTAAAATCCTTAGAATTTCCTTTTTTACATTATGACAGGCAATAAGAGATTAGGTTCCATATTCATTCTAAACAGCGACTAAAAATGTTCTACCAGTTCAGTTTTTTTATTGTGCTATGCCAACGGGGCCAAGCCGTTCGTTCGCGATCTACGTCAGGCCCGGTTTTCGTACCCGACACTGCAGTCCCTGGGACTGCGCTCTATCCGCGCTCGGATTGGTCGGGGTTTTTTGTTATTAACTCGCAAACCAAGCCTTAACCAACAATTTGGCAAAGGAAAAAGTTGTTTAGAATCCCCTTAGCAATCATCCCTCTACGGCTGTCGAGGTAGTCGCCTGACACCCTGTAATTCCTACCAAATATGAAAGGTTTCATCGCGAACGATACATTCCTTGCAGAGTAACATGAAGGCGTAGATTTTTTGCTATAGTAGTAGTTATTAACAAATTCAATAAATTTGTGCAAGTGAGATCATCGCGGATATACCTTCTACTAAATGTGAAAGTTTTCATCACAATCGATACATTCCCTGCAGCATAAACGCCAGAAGACATAAATGAAGTATTACGTTTTTTGCGACATAAGTCGTTAGGAATGAAAAAATACAAACATTTTTTTGCGAGACCAATCGGGAAATATACTCTACAAGATGCAAAATTTTTTATTCGATTGGTCCATCCGTCTCGCGGTAATCGGTGAAAAATATAAGTCAAGCATTACGTTTTTTGCAAAAAAATCGTTAACAATGAAAAAATGCAAAATGTTTTTTTAACGGGACCAATCGGGAGACATACTCTACAAGATGCAAAATGGTTCGTTCCGATTGGTCCATCCATCTTGGAGTAATCGGCGAACATACATAAAAAAAAAAAGAAAAAAAAATACATACACATCGAATTGAGTACCCTCCTCCTTTTCGAAGTCGGATAAAAAGGCAGAGTGCCGGGAGATTGCGGTTCGCGTTTTCCGCGTTAAAGACTCTTGCGAATACGTTAAATTTCACACTTTTCAATTACTATCCTTTTCTCTTTCGTTTTTAAACCGTCCGCTAAATTAATTATTTTTCTTTTTGTTTTTTTTTTTCCTTTTCTCCGCGTCGCGTCGTTTTCGCAATACTTTTGTGCTCGTTTCGTAATTAATCGTCCCGTAATACCGTAATAAAAGGCCGATCGCGAACGCGTAGTGCAAGTGTTAATTTTCTCATCTCTTCGGCTTCCAGATTCTAGACGACACCAGAGCTAAATAAGCGATAAATAGTTAAAGTCTTATCATGTACTAATTTTACATCGATCTTGGTAAGTTGTCCATTTCATTTCTAACCAATACGATAAATCTGGATTTAGTAAGGCAAAACGGGCGATCTACGGAACTGGGTGTTCTGGAAAATATCCCACTAGATCGTTCAACGCTGCGATTTAAGGTATCAAACATTAATATTCTCGAATAAAATTCCGATTCGCATCCAAAGGAGACGGCCCCACGAAACCGTCGCACAGTGGCGAATTTGCCCGAATTCGTGGCCAAAATTAATATTTTGGTATCTGATGCAAATTAATGAAATAACTTACAGTATTATGGTTCTAGAATGATAATAATGTACTGTTTTAATAAAAAATATTAATTTCTTATACAATATGACTTTAAAATCATGTTTAAATTATTAGATTGAGTAGCATATCTTTTCTTTTTACATGGATTGATCTTTTAGAGCATTCCACATGATGAAGTGTTAAATTTCAATATTAGAAGAAGGAAAAATGTACAATATAATACATATATACATTAATATACATGAAACAAATAATATTTACAGATAAACATACATATATATATATATAGATTGTTCCAAAATATTCTAAAAAAATTTATTCTAAATTGTTCTAAACATCATTCCCGTTCTTCTTCTTCTATTTCTTCTTCTTCTTCTTCAAATTCTAGAATATTTGGAATGTCGAAGAAATGAATAACATCCGGAGGATATGTTTTTCCTTTTTTCGGCCATACTTTCCTCGTGCTGCTTATATATGGATCTAACGATACCAATAAATTGTGATAAATGTCCTCCATAGTTTTTATTCTAGAAAATTTTCTAGAATGATGCTCCCGAAACTTCTTAATATCTTTATTCCGGGACTCTTGAGCTTCTTCACCTAGTTGTCCGATTGGAAGGATTGCGTGTTTAATTATGTCTCCAGAATGAAATAATATTACAGTAACTTTGACTTTTTTCTATTGGTTCAATTAATGTTGTGGAGGTGGTGTACTGACGTGCTAATTGGCTTATGGGGGTGTGTCTAATTTTCCTAAACTGAAAATTTCAGTGAAAGGAGAAAAAAGGGACTTTCTGTAAACAGGTACAAAAAGAAATGCTAAATGTGGAAAAGAACTCCAATGCCATAAATGTACCCTTCGTCATATTGCCAGAACTATGCAACCGTAGGATTGAAAATACAAAACAGGTAACAGACTGTATTCATCGCCTGTGTTATAAACATGCCCTACTCATCAAATTGCTAGGACCTTTTAACCGTAGGAATAAGAACATCAAGCAGGTAAAGCAGCGTACTCGCCATCCTATGGTATAAACGACCCGCTCCACGAACCGTGCGGCCAGTAAACAAATGATAATAACTCATAAGGTCGCAAAAAGTCGCAGCTAAATGAAGCAGATACTTGTTCAGTAATCTTCAAGGTTTCATTTTAAAAAAAAATTACCGGTCGATCTTGGTCGATGGACAACTTTTTCATTAATCAAGTAGAAAAATGTATAGGTCTTGTATTCTTATCTATCGTACCTTTAATAATTAAGAAAACGTAATAACACTGGGATGTATATTAACTAAGAACATGCTAGTTTACATCAATACTGATAAACTAGCATCATAGCCCGATAATAAATCACTAAGCTACTTTTAATTATGGTCGAAAAAACTGACGTTACAAAAATGCCAACTTTGAACTCGTATATCTCTAACAGAATTACATATAAAAGATTGGCAATAGGGGGGAAATATGCTCTGATAATTCATAAATGAAATACGCTACAAAGATTTTTCAAATTCGCAAAAAAAATTTTTTCACTTTTGGCCACGAATTCGGGCAAATTCGCCACTGTGCGTCGTTCTGGTAATTTCCCCCTGGGACCGTTCTCTCTTTTCCTTTTTCGCGTATAAGCGTTCACAGAACATCGTCGCTCGAATCATCGAATCAAAATCTTAACTAACCAATAATCAATAGTTTCGTTTTTTTTATATAACTTTATACTTTTCTTTGTAATATATATATATTTTCTTTTGTATTTCAAGCAGCTCGTACTTCCTTAACTAACCACTTTTATTGTCACGCTTATTTTCCGAAATTATATTTTTGTTACACCTAACTAGTTTAATTCATTTGCGTTTCAAAAACACTTCCTTTTTCCTTCACGTTCACGCCTACCATCTTCGCACAAATTCATACAAGGGGCCCGTATGGGACTAGAGCATTGACGGACTCAATTAATCTATTAATTAATCTATCAATTAATCATACCGATTCTTTATTGTTCTAATCGTGAGTGATCTAACATCGTCACAAGCGATTAGGACTGATGGCAGCGCTAATACCGTTCTCAAAGAAAGAAAAGAAATAATAATATAACTATAAATATATTTTCATAATTTTCCAACATTTTATCTTTTTCTTTTTCTTTTTATTTTGTAGTTCGCTTAAAATAACAAAATTTGTAACTTACCGGGAACGTGAAAATTCTCAAGAAATAGATACAGTTATCGATAATTTTATTCAAGTTGTGAAACCGAATATTAATAGTTATAGTATAGAAAATGTATTTAATTCAGACGAAAGTGGTTTTAATTTAGAACTTCGTTCTGGTCGAACGCTAGCTGCAAAGGGATCAAAAACCATTGAAGCTGTCGTACAGTCCATATCATCAACCATTCATAGTTATACCATACAACCTACTGTATCTGCAAATGGAAAATTGCTTTCACCGCTTTACATAATTTTATAGGAATCAAGCGGATAGTTCGGACCAAGAGTAAAAGAAAGTTTATTCAATGCTCCAAATGTTCATGTTTCTGCTTCAAAATCTGGCAAATTAACTTTAGAGCACTTTAAAACTTGGTTTACTGAAATATTTTTAATAATCATGGGATCCCGAAGCGTTCTCCTACTAGATTCATGGAGTGGACACTGCCCAATGTTTTGCAAGATCTTGTTCCTGAAGGAAAAGAAGTTTCCATATACTTGGTTTTCGAATATGGAAAAATTTCATAAAAACTTTTTCCGATTAGGTCATTTTATTGAATCATGACGTTATTTTACATCAACAAAATAATATCATAAAACTCCAATCTCTTGTACATAATCAGTTGTCTTCACCTAGATTCCAAAATTTGTTTAAACATTCGTAGTACAAAAGTGGATATATACAAGAACGTTCGGCACGCTATGAAAATCCAGTCGATTATTGTTTTACAAAACAGGTTAACAAAATTCATCGGTGCGATATATACGGAGAATTAGCTATACTCCGTTGTGCTTGGTGTAAAAAATATTTATGTTTCAAACACTTTTTTGAAGAATTTCATTACTGTAAAAGCTATGTCGAATAATATTGGTTGTTACATACATGTACAATAATATTATATTATAATAAAAATTAAAGTCAGAATAAGCGAAATATGTATAGGAGCGGATTTAACGAACACAGTATGGATGAATGAGTGTTACTGTATCAAAAACTCTTACTCTACATTTTCAATTGTACTACTACATCGGAAGTACTCTGTATATTGTAAAAAGTCTACAAAATAAATGTACTTCATCATATGATGATGACATTAATCTTGCAATTATGAAAATGACATGTAAAGCGGAGGGTAAAATGGTTCTTATCAAAGATCTTATCAACGTTGCAAGTATAAGTTGAGTTAGCGGTCAATACAGACAGATCAAAAAACTTAAATCAAAAATTCCATCGGAAAAATTAAATCAACTATACACCATAATACATCGTTGAATTCATAATAAATAGGTGCTTTTATTGATTGAAAAAAAAGTAGTTTTTCAAAACGGAGGGGGAGGGGGAATTCAATTTTGCAAAACGGATGATTTAAAAAAAAAACTTACACGCAGCTTTATAGACCTCAAGAAACGGTATAATTTTTATTTCAACTATTTTTTTATATCTTTTGTTGTTTACGATTTATAAACTCGTATATAGGAAGGGCGGTTTGGATAAAAGGGTTGATATTTCCCTCAAAGTGAAAAACGGGCACCAACGAATTACAGTTATCTTCATAAACAGGTCTAATAAATATTTATGCAAAGTTTGATAAAAATCGGAGTGTATCAGTCCCCGATGTTCCCTTGCGAGTCATTGTTGATTATTAGTTTTTGCCCCAAAATCCACTTATTCAATATATATAGCTGACATTGGCACATGGTTTTAAAAGTAAACAAGGTCGGATCAGTTTGCATATATATAATATATATAGTGAATAAGTGGATTTTGGGGCAAAAACTAATAATTAACAAAGACACAGCTATCTAGGAATCCACGGAGTTTATGCGTGCACCTGGCGTGCAAACTGATCCGACCTTGTTTTACCTCTACAACTCGAATTTCGGAGAACCATAACCTCTACAAGTCGAAGTATACTTCTATACATAATATATATATCAGTTCATCGATCCTATAGATTTAACGGTTTTGTGATCGTCAACTGTATATTCCTTTATTAACGATAAGTGAAACAGGGAAGTCACTTGATAAAGTGAAAATGGCACGTTTCTTTATCATAAAAAGAATGCAATGCTAAAGTTTGGAAGAATACATTAAAACAATTCTGTCACTTGTTTTTCTTTTCTACGGCTTTATATTCACAAAATGAATACGATACGAAAGTTAAACACATTAACATTGGCTGATAAAATAAATATGATCGAATCAGTTAAAACTGGATTAAAAAAGAAAAAGGATATTTCTGAAGAGTTCAAGATTCCCGTTAGCACTTTATCAACCTCTATAAGTCGAAATTTCTTTCATCGAACCTCTCTTACTTGAAAACTCGATAAGTCGAAATCTCTATAACTGGAACATTTTGTCCCTTCCCTTGAGGTTTGAGTTATCGAGGTTTCACTGTACATGTTTTGTAAGTTTGGATCTTGGTTGATCAAGATTGGTTGACCAAGAATGCGGCCATTGTGTGCCTACTCGCCGCGCCAGTGCCGTAACTACGCAAAATTCGTATACTCACGGTATCCTTTAATAGCTAAATAGCTCTTTACCAGTCTGTCTCCGATTACGTACATGTTTATATGTGTGATTTGTAGACGACCATTAAAACATTATTCACTTTTTTTCGAATATGATTACTCCACGTAAACATTGACGTTAAATATATGTAATTCGGCCATTAGTCCTGTTAAGCAGTATAAATCTTAATTTGTATATTACTGTTAATACGTGCGCGGGCAATAAGAATTTTAATGAGCTACAAAAATAGACAGATGATTTCTTATTAAACTGTGATATCCAAATTTTGATTAAAAAAAATTAACTATGCTTATACGGCTAGACCCTTTGTTGGACTGTGTTATCCCGGGAATGTTACTCTTTTCCTCACATTGTCCGTGAAACGTAGGCTATACCACTACGTTGTCCCTCGAATGTAAGCTGTTTCCACATTGCACGGACACAACTTACGTATTCGACATGTAATGTGTACGAATATTTTGTGTATTTCTTCTAGAAATCCGCTTTTGTAATTCACTTAAAGCGATAATGAAATGAATTACCTAATAGGTATTAATAAGTAAACGTGGTCCAAATTATATCGTGTTTGGTCTGATATTAATCACAAAAATCTCACTAATATGATATTAGTAATTGCATATTAAAAAAGTTTATGCATCATGCTGTCCTTCTGTTTTATTTGCTGCCCTTTTCTTTGTTCGGCAAACTACAAAAGGGAGCTGCCAGGCTCAAAAATCGATTCTATTCTTCCGAAGTTGTCCCATTTCGATTCCGAGCTAAGGGGCAGTGTGAGAGACATTACTGTATAGGGTATATATTTTATAGCAGTTTTTAATGTATAGACAATAGCATTTTCACTTTTATTTTGCACATATCTGTTAAAGTATTCCTTGTATTCAAAAGGAATAAACAGTTCTTTAAATCTTATTCTCTACACTTGATTCTCTACTCAAAACTGCCTTGCCATTTTTAAGAAGAGAAACTATAGCTTTAATGTTGACAGGATCATATCCTACCCTACCATACAGGGTATTCGACAACAGGTGGGCAATATTTTAAAGGGTGATTCTAGGGATCAAAATAAGACGAAAATCAAGAATAACGAAATAGGGTTTACCGATATAGGCATAACCAAGAATCGTTGAATGGTAGAAACTTACCTCGTGCTATTCTGTTTCTCGGTACTGCAGTATTCGGTTTCGATTCTTGGTTATGACTGTACCAACCCCTGCCGACGTGACGTTCGGTCGTCTGTGCTGAGCGGATTGCAGGTTTCTGGCGCTTTTTACTCGAATTTTTAAACGTTAATGACTGGAAAACAAAGCCGTAAACGCTATTTCGTTATTCTTGATTTTCGTCTTATTTTGATCCTTAGAATCACCCCTTAAAATATTGCCCACCTGTTGTCGAACACCCTGTATTACTTGGATTAATAACCAGCTTTTACTTGTTCAAGATCTGTTTAGAAAATTTGGAACAACATGATAGAATATTTCCAAATACTCTGCGGCATCGCTATAGTGCTTCTTTATCTCTATTACCATCTCACTTCTAACTATGATTTTTGGAAGAAACTTAACATACCTGGACCAGCACCGACAATACTTTTTGGAAATTTGAAAGAAATAGCCTTTCGAAAGGAATCGATGAGTGAGTCAGTGAAGAGACTATATGACGAATTCAAACATGAACCATTGTTTGGAATATTTGAAGCAACAACCCCTACTTTGATTGTCAATGATTTGGATTTGATCAAAGATGTTCTTGTTAAGGATTTCCCTATATTTGCAGATCGAGGACTACCTTATTATAAAAAGGTACAAAAGTCGTTCTAATCAGTAATCAGTTATTTCAATAGATGACGTTGTGGTATTTAATCTAATCGAATGACTATGATGAATAGATAAGTAAATGTAAGTAATAAAATTTCGAGATCAGAATTTACAATTGCTTGTATTTCTTCGTTTTACACAACAAAGTAACCATATTAGATAAATGTAACTTACTTTTGACAGAAAAACTTAATAATTACAGATTTAGTTTTGGTGAAAAGTAGTGTGTATCTAAACTTTTAATACGCATTGGATGACATGAATCAACTTGTATCAACGAGTTTTTAATTATTCGTACGACGGACCATGGAGCGAGTTCCAATCTGAATTCAATTTCGTAATTCATATTTTTTATTTTTTAAATTATATACTGTTTCTTTAAAAATTGTTCTCTCACTATATGAAACTCTTTCGTTTAACAATTATAAGGATAAAAAGGTGTCCAAATGTTACTATATCTTGTATTTAATTTATTTTAATACTATTTAATAATAATGTAAATAACTACTTAATCTTACATTGCGTATAGTTTCGTAATCACTTGAATTCTTAAATGGGGTCTATGAGACCCACATGATCGTCGGATTAAATAATACTATGAATTGCAACAGTGGCGTAACTAATGGGTTCAACAGGCCCCCCCCCTCCCCCCCAAAAAAATTAAAAACCAGAATATTTTTAATTTCGCCAAACTTTGCCGGGTATTAGCAAAAGTAAAGAAAATTATACTTAATGTTATCACAGTATTAATAAGTTATGAAAGAAAAATTTTTAAGTCCTTTTGTATTTATGGTTGCGCCACTGAACTACAATTATAACTACAGTAAAACCTTACCGTATCGTTGTCGGCGAGACCGTAGGAGTAAAAAATTTTTCAAGCTTCCAAGCTCTCATTTAAAAGATAGGAGGAAAGATAGAAATGTATCATTTTCATAGATTATGATGGTAGAATAGTGGCACTTGTATGTTTTAAAGTCCATGTGAACACCAAACCACTCACGTGGCAATATGACGAGAGTTTACTGTAAATGCTAAAGGATTGTATTCATAGGTAGAACCATTAGCGGAACATCTCTTCTTCCTGGAATCCGAAAGATGGAAACCACTGAGGACAAAACTTTCACCAACTTTTACTTCCGGCAAACTGAAAGAGATGTTTCCTCTTATAATAGACTGTGCGCAACATTTGGAAGAATACCTGGACAAACGGCTAGAGAAACAAGAACCAATAGAATGTCGCGAATTAGCTGCAAAATTCACTACCGATGTAATCGGTAACTGTGTCTTTGGGATTATTACAAATGCTCTCTCGGACGAAAATAGTAAATTCCGTGAAATGGGCAGAAGAATTTTAGAACCATGTTTTCGAACGACAGTTAGAGCTATAATAAGGCAGTTTTTCCCTCGACTATACGTTTTGATTGGAAATTATATTCAAGCTGTTGGAGTGAACGAATTTTTTACAAACATGGTATCTGATAGTATGAGATACAGGAAAGAAAATAATATATATAGACCAGATTTTATTAACACACTCATGGAACTTCGAGAACACCCTGAAAAGCTGCCAACTGTTGGTGAGTATTTGGATTCATAATACAAAATATAAGCGATCTTCTTTTGGAACATAATCTTATTTAACAAAATAATCACAATCTCCTTAAGTATTCTTTAATGCGTTGATTAGTATATATGTGCCCCCATTATTATGCATACTTATATAATTACGGCTAGTATAAATTTCTACATGCCAGTTTGTTGACTCACTTAAATAGAAATATTTGTTAAAAATTGAAAGTGTTGGGATTCGTGTGAATGAGTTACACCAAGTTCTAATAATATGGTTTATTAGCGGAGACACGCTGGCTCAACAAACTGAACTTCGTAAAAGAAGAGGTTGAAACAACGACAAATGTGTTCTCGATTCGAAAGTCTGAATCTATCGCTAATCCTTTCGTTTTAGCACAAGAATATACAGTGGCAATCAAAAGTTTCGGGTCAAATGTTTTTTTTTGCAGTATTCATAAAATAACAGCTATAGAGTAAATAGTGCCCGACTGTCATGAAAGAATTTAATTTTAACAATAAATGATGTAGTTGAAGTTAGAGGAATGTATATATTTATTTCATTATTACCAGAGTTTGTAAACTTGTGTGTTCAAAAATATGAATACATGAATTCCCGGCTGCCATCATATCTACGATACGTTGAAATCATGAACACAGAAGTACACAAGGTATATATTGGTCATCGGTCACCGTGCTGTTACCTGTAGAAACAGTAGAAAAGCGGCGGTCCCATACTAATAGCTGATGTATGCAGTAATGCCAGAACCGTGGGACGTGGGACAAATTTTTACCCTCTCCACGACGTCCCAGTGACTCCCCTACTTCAGTTGTTTCATCTAACACAAGCGTGTTGTCCCACGTGTCCGTGTGAGCTCTGGTCATTTCTACGTTATCGGCTCGATGCTCAAGCCGCCTAACCATGTGGCAGCAGCATCGACGAATCGATAAAATAATATACAGTAAAACCTGGATAAATTCAACGAAAGAATGCTTGGATAAGTGAAACATCGCTATCCCCTCCACTTGGGGGGATCCCCCTAGGCGAACCAAGCCGCTCGACCAGGAAACCGTGTAATATGATCCTACCGTATTATTGGTGTGATTAATACTAATTCAACGATAAAACCTTTTTATTTTTAACCTTTTCTCAATGAAACTTTTACTAACGCATTTGTGAGATTTTTCTGATTAAAATGATACCAAACTCGATATAGGTTGAATTATATTTATAAACAATAGTAATAGAATAAACAACATAGAATTGACACCACGACTGAATATAAATGATGTCGGCTGAATACAAAAGATGTGTGCGGACACAGAATCGGCATGTCGGCTGAATAGAAAACGTGTGTACGGATTCAGAATCGTAACCTCGCTTGGATAAATGAAACATTAAATGCCCGGAATCGACTCCTTGCTTGAATAAATGAAACATTAAATGCCCAGAATCGACACCTCGCTAGGATAAATGAAACCTTTGAAACCAAAGCCGACACCGCGACTGGTTTTGATTTCGATCTCTCTTGCTTTTCGCCAACCTTTAACATCAATTTTAGCAAGTAATTATAATTGAAACTATTTCGTGTTTTGTACCACTCTAATCACAAAAATCTCACCAATCCGCTAGTAAAAGTTTCACTAAAAAAAAGTGAAAAATGAAAAAGTTTTTTGATTCAATTAGTATTAGCCACACCGATACGTTTCGCCTCTTTCCTTTGATTATCGGACCTCTCTCTTTCCACCACTGTCTGTCCCTTTCTACGTTCACGCTTGGCTGGTCGTCGCGTCTCACCCGAGATTCGATACCGCGCTTAGGTAAACACAACCACTGGGTTCCAATCTTGGTTGAATTTATCCAGGTTTTACTATAATCTCGTCCATGGCACTATGGTAGAAGTGAGACATTCTATCCTAATCTATTTTCCTCGTATGTCTTCGCATTTACGTATTGTAATAAATAGAATAACAGTAATATCTAATTGAAGAAATCACTTCTGTATCACGTATTTTTATCATATGAACGTACATACATATGTATATATATAAAACTTAAATATTAAAAATGATCAATAAAGGAAGTAGTTCAACTCCTTTTTTTAACTGCTTCCCAAGTTAATGTACGTCAAAGTATTAATGTATTAAAAATGTATTGTTATGTATTAAAAAAATGTTAATGTATTAAGAATCAGAACTGAAACCGTAGAATCGGGATTCGAACTGAATCTCCTGGTTCCTCACTTCTACCATAGTGCCATGGACTACTGCCACATGCTTAGGTGGCTTGAATATCGTGCAGATAACGTAGAAATGACAAAAGCAGCCGAACGGTGAGCTCACATGGACACGTGGGACAACACGCTTGTGTTAGATGAAACAACTGAAGTAGGGGAGTCACTTGGACGTAGTGGAGAGGGTAAAAATTTGTCCCACGTTCCACGATTCTAGCGTCGCTATGCCCTGCGACGAATTTGCGACGAATCCGCGACGAATCCGCGACGAACCCGTTTCATCCATAGTTTACCTAGTTTTACCGTTTACAATCAGTTTAAGTACGTAGAATTAATAAAACCTATATTAATATCAACGATATTAAGAAAATACAGGGTATATACGAGATTAAGATTCCCAGTGGAATTAAGACTACAGGCTCGAAAAGAAAACAACCAGTCCTTATCTTGACTTTCTTTTTAGAAAACAGTAAGCTTTGCGTTGCCTCTGCTCTAGGTTCATATCTAGAAAGAACAACACCTTTACGAGGCGCTGTAGAAACTCTGTTCATATCTTTCGAAAAACCATATGGGGCAGTTACATCACAGACTAATATTCATGAAATTATTTATAAAGGACAAGTTGAAATGGCGCTTATACGTTGTTTGTTTTTTGATGTTTGATTGTTAGATTATTTTGAAAAGTAAATAACATTAACTAATAATAACTATGTATAAGTGCGGTCTCTCACCACTTATGTACGTATAAACGTCTACACAGAAAAGTTTGAATAAATATTTATTTTGTTATTCATACTTTTCAGTTATACCCTAAATTTTATAATATTTAATAATTACAGATTAATTTTGTTTTCAAAATCATTTATTAATATCGTAAAGAATAAAATTTTGAAATTTCCTGCTTTCCTTCTACCGCCATTTTCCCTAGGAAAATCTGATTCGATCGCAAGTGTAACAGGGAGCAAGTGAACAAACAAAACGTTATTACATTTTACAGAATTGACAGATGAGTTCCTCACCGCTCAAGCATTGATCTTATTCTTGGCTGGATTCGAAACCTCTTCGACGACTATATCCCATACTCTTTACGAATTAGCGCAAAATCATGAAATACAGGATAAATTACGGAAAGAAATAAAACAGCATGATGAAAAATATGGAAAAACTTTAACGTACGATCAAATTAAAGAAATGAAATATTTGGAAAAAGTATTTAAAGGTATATATTATTCAATAAAGCAATCACATATGACCAAAAATACTTTTATATTAAATTTTATTAATTTTACATAATTTTCAACCTATTGTCCTTTTATACAGAAACATTGAGAAAATATCCAATATTACCTATGTTACCGCGGGAAGCATTAAAGAACTACACGTTTAATGGTACAAAAATTACCATACCAAAAGGTACAAAAGTTTGGATACCAACATTTGGGATCCATCGAGATCCAAATATTTACCCAGATCCTGATAGATTTGATCCTGAGAGATTCACTGAGGAAGCGGTTGCCAACAGACACCCCATGAGTTTCCTGGCATTTGGTGATGGCCCAAGAATTTGTATTGGTATGGAAAATTTTAATATTCTAACAGTATTTAAAAGATCTTTCCAATAATAAAAACAGTATTAATATTATATATAATTTACTGTATACATTAATGTACGAAAATAATATAAACAGGATATCAAAAAAAGAGTGCATTATTAACATTACAGTATAACGAAAAACTTTTAATCATTTTGTAATTTGTAACATCATTTCCAAAATATAAGTTATTTGATATTGGTTATTTCGCTTAACGCTTTTATGACTAAATTAACCTTTTTTAATAATTTCCAATTATTACTCATACAGGGTAGTCCTTTCGCTAGTGGACCCAAAAGGAAATGCCGCAACAATAGAATGAAGAAGTCGACATCCCATTTCTGTCATCGTTTACTTGACGGAGGTGGCCCCTGCAGCGGAGACGGCTGTGTGCGTGAAAATATGTTAAGAACATATTCTGTTTTCCGCAGCGTTTAAATGAGACTCTTCTGCTCTGTACACACATTTTCACGAACACAGTCATTTTCGCTGCATGGGTCACCTCCGTCAAGTAAGCGATGGCAGAAATGGGATGTCGACTCTTTCGTTCTATTGTTGCGGCACTTTCTTTTGGGTCCACTAGCGAGAGGATCACCCTGCACATCTGCAGGGTCTGCCACTTAACTGAAAACATGCTTGCGCGAGAACACAGAAAAATGGTAACATCGCTAAAAATAGATATAAGTGCCATCTGTGAACCGTTGCTGAATGGTTCGAATGTCTATGTTTGCGTTCCTCTGGCAACCCTAAAATTCACCTCCTTACCGCGATTTTTATTCCTCCGTTGAGCTAGTATATTTTATAGCTTCGTCTACATATATATATGCCTACTACTGCATGTGTTTACTAAATGTGAATTAACTTTTGTTCTATCTAAATCATGTGGAACATATGTGATCCATTAAACACTTGGTATCATAAATAAGAATACACAATACGCCAAGAAAGTAAGTAATGAGGCTAGTGAAAAAATACAGAACACTAATACATAACATTGGAGACTTTTTATTTATTTCCTTCAAAATAATCTCCACGGAACTCGGTTACAACGTTTCAATTCAACGTTTACATCGATCACATAATTGTTTTAAAAAATTAGAAGATTGTTCTGTTTTAATTTTTTTTAGTTGCCTTGTAATGTCAGTTACAGTCTGTTGAATATCAAGCACAGTTGGGAATTATTTATTTTTCAATTACAATTTTAATTGTAGAAATAAAAAAAAGTTTGCGGAGGCCAAATTAGTGATGTGTGTGCAGGTACACACACTGTCATGCAACACTCGCCGAAGGAATCTTATGGATTCCTTATTTACTTTCAACTCATCAGCCATCCTTCGGAGTGTTAAAGAGTCATCCTTTTTAAGTAAATCTCTCGCTTTGCTTAGTAGTTCGGGGTTTGAAGTCGTTCTTGATTGTTCACTTCGGACATCATTTTCAATATCATTTTTACCATTTTTAAAACGTTTGAACCAACGAAATGTCAGTGCATGAGGCAGAGCATTTAACATGTCATGTTTTTCGCTTGCAGTATTTCCCAGTTTTACGCAACGTTTTATATTATAACGTTGCTCCATCGTAAAGATTGTGACGGCACAACAAAATAAGACATTACTTTTGTATGTTACGAAAATGAACTATCGTCTGATGCTTATTAGCCGACGCTTTAGATTATTGGAACGATTAACGGGGGGGTTTCGAACACAAATAATCACAACTAAATCTTTCTATTAAACACAAAAAAAACTTCACTCTTCCCGAACGCAAAAATTAACATAAATCGGTAATTATTTAGATTACGGACGGTAACTCCGATTTCGATGATTTTTGAATATGTTGTAGAAATTAACATTTTGAACAACTTTTTCCTATACATATAACCGCTGCTCGGCGTTCGTTTTCGAGATATTTTCGAAAAACTGTCGAAACTAATACATTGAATTCTGCCTGTTCGTGTGCGTCCGTATACTTCTTACGCGTCAGTGTGCGATCGCCGCTTTTCTATTGTTTTTGCAGGCAGCAGCACGGTGACCGACACCAATATATATATTCATATATAACAGGTGGGCTTAAAAATTAAATTTAACTAATTTTCATGATTTTGAATCTCAGTATGTGTGTCTGGTCGCCGTTAGGCGACCAGAATATCACTTTACCCTAACCTAACTTAATTCACTGATTAGGTAGAGTAGATTGGGTTAGGTTAGGCTATATTAAATTCCCAGCTGCCATCATAGCTACGATACATTGAAATCATGAATGCAGAAGTTCACAAGGTATATATTGGTCATCGGTCGCCGTGCTGTTGCTTGCAGAAACAGTAGAAAAGCGGCAATCCCATACTAATGCGTACGTTGTCACGGACGCACATGGATGGCCAGAATTCAATGTGTTAGTTTCGACAGTTTTTCGAAAATAACTCGAAAACTAAGGCCGAGCGGCGGTTATATGTATAGGAAAAAGTTGTTCAAAATGTTGATTTCTACAACATATTCAAAAATCATCGAAATCGGAGTTACCGTCCGTAATCTAAATAATTACCCATAAATCTTCTGTATTCGTAACATAACTAAAGATTGCTCTGTTCGTCGCCTCGTGTTTATATTGCCTTTTCCCCACTCTGTTTTGTCTCTCGAATTCCTACCTATGTGATTCGCACCTCTGTCTAACAAGATCACATTGCGATATATCTGTTTCGACCATTCGCATAACATTGTTACCGCACCGTATGCCAACAGACATTCAGTCTCATTACCTACTTAGTAATAATACTTTTAGAGTAATTTTAGAGTAATTTGTTAGAGTAATGATACTTTTATTAAAGATCGAATGAAAAAATAATGTTGTATGGCGATTCTTGTTCTTCTTGTTCGATCGCTTGACGCGTGACCACGTGTTATCGCCGTCCTCGCAATTTAGAACAAGTTTCGCTCTGTTCACGCGACGCGAATTTGTCTCAGACCGCGCCGTACTCTATTGATATCGCCCACGCATAATCATAGTCAGTAAGTGTAAATTATAGTGTCCACGCATTCAATAGTTAAGATCTCTTTGTAAATATTCTGTGACTTTTGTATTTATTTCTATTTATTCTCCGAACTCGCAGACCTCGTGAACTCGCAAACATGTTTGCATGATGAAAGTTTTTAGAAAATACGTAATTACGTAGATGTTTTCTTGAAGCGTTCCCTTCAACTTTTCAACATAAATTGTTGCAGTGAATAGGGATCATAATTGTCATAATCGTTTACAATAAATTAACTTCGATAATGAGTATTTTTTATCCTCTATGTCGCGTAGCGAAACTTTTGTAGCATAAGTTGCCGTAGCAGCAATACCTGTCCAAGGAACCGTTACTTATCAAAAATTAGTTTATTGTCTATCAACACGTTATACCAAGTTTGGAAGCCGAGTCATAATTTTGATGTTACCTAGATGTTCGTCAAAAGTCGAGGTGTACTTTGGGTTTATTACTTGCTACGGTCATTAATAGGACCCTTCATACCCCTGTGTGGGTCACTCAAGGGTTTCGACAGGAACTTCGAATGACCGTTGGAAGGGACGAAAATTCCCTTATATGCATGGTCAAATTCAGCAGTTTTCGACACCACCCCCTACCGTTTCCAGGAACCAATCAGCATTCACGAATTCTTGTAACCGCTACAGCGTAGCGTTATAAACATAACGACACGACAACGAAGACCAGACATCATTCTACGACAACAAGCATTAAGCACGAATAAATCGAATTTTTGAAGTATCTCACGTGTCATTGCATCATCGACCAATACAGTCCACTTCGAAGAATAACATTCGCACAAGGTTAATTCGGCGTGCGAAGTGCGAGTTCATCTGTTCAATCGAATATAAAACGCGTACGCAACACTCTATTTAATACATATTATCAGAAATCTCAAATCCAAAATGATAATAAGCGCATTCCACTGTAGCACGAGTACACATATAACGTGATTGTTAATTTCTATTTTCAGGTGCACGCTTTGCGAATTATCAAGTCAAGCTTGGAATTATAACAATCCTAAGGAACCACAAACTTGATGTTTGCGAGGAAACCATTATTCCATTTAAACATGAACCGCAAGCGTTATTATTGACGCTACAGGGAGGAATAACCTTAAAGATAACAAAAATGTAAAACTAATACACCGATAGTTTGGATGTATATACACATGTACATTATCCTGAAAAGTAAGCTCCCCTAGGAAAAATTTCGTTACAGGGGAAGCAGGTATTCTCAAAATATTAATTTTGCCTATATCAACATTAACCGTGATTTTTTGATAAAATTTAGTATATGAATAAGAAATATAGATAATAAAATAAATATCACATGAAGTTTTTCCGTCTAAATGCTTATACTCAAGTGGTGGAGGCCCATAGACTTACAGTAAAAGCTGGATAAGTGCAAGAGAAGGTGAAAGTGTTGATGAAGATTCTGCGACAAAATTTTGTGATAATTTTACAAAATTATTGGAAGAAGATGACAGTATAGATGAAAATAATGTACACAACATATTAATAAATGTAATTAATAAATATGAAAATCCTAGGCTTCTGAAACATTGCAAAAATAATCTTCCCGTCATTTCTAAATCTCAGAAGAATGCGTGGATGCCACAAACATTGTTTTGTAATGTATTTGAAAACTAATTACCAAGGCAAAATAAATGAATTTTAAAAGCAATTTACATTAAAAGATTACATACAAGTATTGCACGTTTTATGTCCAGTTATGAAGAAGAAGAACAAAGAAAATCCACAGACGAGGGTGTTAATCATAATACAATAGAACAAACAACATATAATTGACACCTCGGCTGGATATATGCAATGTTTGGGTCCCAATCTCTCTTGCATTTATCCAGCTTTTACTGTATATTTGTGGGGTCCCCTCCCCTACATCATCATTCCCTCGACGCCGTTGTGACGCCCAAAAAGGGTAAAGTACAAGAAGAATGAGAGTGGCGTAGACGTTGTACTTATATATAGTAGAAAGGAAGGCCCCCTCCTATACCAGGTCCAAGGGCCAGTCTTCATAGAGATGACTTCGGGGTCCAAGGAACAGTATGACTCCGGAGTTCAGGGGTCATTGGGTGAATCATGGAGCTGAATCACGGGAGGATTCAGTGTCTACAGCCTGGGCCCAATCTTATCGGTTCGTTACACCATCTACGGCGAGTCACAGGCGCCTGGGAATGGAGGAGCATACAGGTGTGGGGGGGGGGGGGGGGTCATCACCATTTTCTCTGCAAAAACCTACTATATTCCCTACAGTACGTACACAGCGTGCTCCACGTCACCGTTATAAACAGTCAACGACTGTTTATGTCTGTTGAGGATACAGAACACCCGCAGCTTTTCTACTTCGATACATAATGGTAAACATAACGGTTATACAGTAAAAAAAAGGCGGTATTTGTACGGCTACTAAAAAGAAAAATATGGCTGGTAGCGCGCGCATTATTTTAAATTTAAAAACAAAAACAAACGTAATTTTTGTTCTGTTATAAGGGTATGGGTGAAAGAATATATACTGCATATATATTAGAATAGGTTTTAATGTAAGTGAGATCAAGTACACGTGCATGCCATGCGTGAGATCGAACTAGACTAACGATCGGAGAAAGTTCTCGATCACCCCATACACACCGAGGGCGCAGCGATCACAATCATTTGGGCGAATATCCAACACTCTCTCTATCGATGTGCCCGCGTTGACATAACCCATGACAAGATAACCTATAAGCTACCTTAACTTATTTAAATTCAACATGTCAACACAATTGTTAATTTTAGGTAACGCTTTCGTTAACGTATCTGCAACCATTAAATCTGTTGATATATATTGTATATTAATAATACCGTTTTCTTGTGCTTCTCGCGAAATATGATACCTAATGTCTATATGTTTACTTTTACTGTGATACACACAATTTGAACTTAGCTTAATTGCACTCTGATTATCACAGTACACAATAGTCGCACCTTCAATGCAATTGTCGAAGCACATATGGTTCAATAGTCTTCTTAGGTATAAAACTTCTTTGGTTACTTCTGACAGTCCAACATATTCTGCTTCCATAGTTGAAGCTGCAACAGATTTTTGTTTCTTCGTTGGCCAGCTGATTGGACCACCAGCCAGGAGAACAACAGTTCCAGAGCAGGATCTCCGGTCTTCAACGTCACCAGCCCAGTCAGCATCACTTAATATATCTTAATGTTCGTTTTGCCATTTTCCAGTGGATTATACATGGGTTTGAGCAATAACGGCTCAAAACACTTACTGTGTAGGACAAGTCAGGCCTTGTTGCGTTTGCCAAGTAAACAAGTCCACCCACCAATTCTCTGTATGGACAATTTCTCATTTATTCCTCTTCTTCCCTTGTTTGAGGCTTCATATCCTTTGTCAGCTTTAGACCATATTCCATCGGAGTTGAAACAGGTTTTGAGTTTTCCATACCATACTTCTTTAATAAATCACTTGCATACTTTTCTTGAGTCAGTCTCATACTTCCTGTTGTACCTTCTCTTACAACATTTATTCCAAGGATGTTACTCAAAATGCCTAAGTCTTTCACTTTAAATTTCTTACTCAAAATGTCTTTTATGGCAATTATTTCATCCAAATCCTTTGATGCAAGTATGAGATTGTTACGTCCCTAAGTATAACCCATTTTCGTCTTTCGCCATTCCAAAGAGGTCTTGCTCTGGAATCCGCGAAACATCAGCGTTTTTTCGCTTAGCGACGCCCGCGATACGAAATCAGGGAACTCGCGGAATGCGATGGCGAAAACCCTTTGCTTGCAGGTTTTCGCAAGTGTTACGACGAGCCGCCTAAACGTACGTTAATCGAATTCTTCCCACGATCGGACAAACATCGTGTTACGGCCACCCGCCTAAACAATCGATATTCGAACAATTGAACTCCTCACGACTGGACACCTAAACATCATATTACGACCACCTACTTAAGTATTCGATAAGACGCGTTCTCACGGACATCCCACCTTGTCAATCATCGGCCCCTTCTCCACCACCAACGACATTATAAAAGACCTTACCGGACATAAGCAGAGTCAGTCGGGATCATATTATAAAAATAAAGTGCTAAACCTTTAAAAGTGCTATTCATTTAAAAACCTGTGAACTTTCTACGTGACACAAGCAAAGAGCGTGACCTACTCCCCTTTTGGGAGTATAAGTTATCGGCGCGACGCAAGTATGCCAGTTCCGTGATAGCGTAAAGCAGAGACGAAGTTCTGCTCGTTCGCAACCCGCGTTTTGGCTAACTCGAAACCAGGAAGATCATCAACGACGTGCTCGGCCGACGGTTCAACACAAGTGTATCCCCGAAGTCTGACGTTCCAGGCCCATAATAGGACAAGCTCCAGGAGTGCACCCGTGTGCTGTGCAGGACCACCACCAACCGCTTGCATCTTCCAAGGTCGAGTCGTAGCCACGCGCCGCGAGTTTAGTGTTCCGTCGAATCCGCGTACTAAGTGTAAAGCGAGACCTCTTGTGTGAGTGACCGACGCGTGCAAGAGAAACATTTGCTGACAACACCCGAAGACAGCGAAGGGTATGTAATATAAGCCAAATTAAAATACACGTACACATTCGAATAACCTCAATCGCGTATTTTGATCACCGGTCTCCCATCCTATACCCCTTATCTTTGAAAGGTAGGTCAAGGTGCGCCTTAGCGTTTTAAGCGGCAGATCCCGTATATAGTATTTAGTATATAATAAACGCCCCGCAAGACGGGACGTAACAAGATCATCCACATATATTATTATGATAATTTTACATTTTCCACCAGAGCTCACATAAACACATGGATCAGTTTCAGTTCTCTTAAAGCCAATATTTTCTAAGCATTCATTGATTTTATTGTACCATTCTCTTCCAGCCTGTTTGAGGCCATATAATGGTTTGTTAAGTAAACACACTTTGTCTTTATTTTTAGGATCAATAAAGTTCTCTGGTTGATTCATATATAGTTCATCTGACAGGTCTCCCTGAACGTACGCAGCAACCACATCCATTCGATGTACATGCATAGCATTTTCAACTGACGCAGCAAGGAGAGATCGAATCGTTTCAAGTCTTGCAACTGGAGCAAAAAACCTCCTCATAATCAACCCCTTTTCTTTGTCGATGACCACCTGCAACTAACCTAGCCTTATAGCGGTCGACACTGCCGTCTTGGTTATACTTTATTTTAAAAACCCATCGATTTGGCAACACCTTTTTATTTTTGGGACGATTCACTAATGTCCATGTGTTATTTTCCATTAGAGACTTATACTCAGATTCCATGGCGGTGAGTCACAATTCTCTATCTTCACGTTCCATAACGTCTTCCACAGTTTGCGGTTCTGACGATGATGGATTTCTTACATCTTTCACTGTGTTATAGCATTTTTTAGGTCTTCCAAGCTTTCCTGTTTTAATCTTCTTTGGCCTTCCAGGCCCTCTTTTTAGAATCGTCTCTTCTGATATGTTTTCACTAGATTCTCCCTCTGAACATGTTTCTTGGATATCAGCACCTTCATCTGGAGGAAAGTTGATAGGGACGTGTGCAAATTCCTCTTCATCGTATATTGCAGAATCGTTTGGAGTTTCATTATTGTCACTTTGGTTTTCTTCATTCAATTTTTCATGAAACCTCACATCGCGTCTCTTTATGACAGTTTTCGTTCCTGGTGACCAAAGTCTATATGCTTTAGACTCAGGTGAGTATCCCACCAAAATATATGGTTTTCCCTTTGGATCAAACTTGCACCTTCTTGGTCCTTTCTCCAGAGTTATCACTTTACTTCCAAAGATTCGCATGAATCTAACATTTGGCTTCGTGCCTGTGCACATTTCATATGGAGTCACATCGTTCAATACTTTTGTAGGGCAACGATTTCTAATAAAATTAGCTGGATTTATTGCCTCTGCCCACAAACTTTTAGGAAGATATGCTTGTTGGAGTAGACATCGTGCCATTTCCACAAGTGTTCGGTTTGCTCTTTTAGCCACTCCGTTTTGTTGTGGCGTGTATTCTACACTTAATTGTCTTTTTATACCTTCAGACTCTAAGAATTCTGTGAATTTGGCTGAAACATATTCCTTGGCATTGTCCGTTCGTATAACTTTTATCACACAGCCAGTTTCTTTTTCAACACGTTGCTTATAATTCTTAAATGCTGTAAAAATGTCTTCTCGATTCTTTAACATTACAACCTCAGTATATCTGGTTTTATCGTCAATGAAGGTGGCAAAGTATTTTGCTCCACCTAGTGATGCTGTACGCATCGGACCACAGATATCAGAATGGACTAGACCTAATGTCTCCTTAGTCCTTGTAACTGAGGAACTATATGGCAACTGATGAATTTTAGATTTGTCACATATTTCACATTTGAAGTTCGCTTCGTTTGACCACGGTATAATTCCATCAACTGTGCCATATTTATATAGATTTTTCAAGTCATTAATATTTAAATGACCATATCTGCAGTGCCATCGCATTAAATTGTTTTCTTCAATTTGTCGTGCAGCTTGAGCTGTTTCTGTTTCATTTTCATTAACAATATATAGATTTCCCTGCCTTTTTGCAGTTAATGCTACTGAGCCATCAACACGTCTCACCAATGCAAAGTCCTTCTTAAATGTTACACTATAGTTTTTATCAGTCATTCGCGTAATAGACATTAAATTGTTTCTAAAACTAGGCACCAGCATGGTATCTTGGAGTTTTACAGTATTTGTTCCTTTTCCATTCACTTTAACATTTAGTTTCACTTCTCCAGCACCAACAGATGTCACACAATGTTCTGCTGCTGTATACACTTTTGCACGTGTTTCATTATTAACGCACGAGAATTTTCTTAAGTCGTTGCACATATGTTTTGTTGCACCACTGTGTAGGCACCATTTCACTGATTTTCCTGGTTCAGCATTCAATACTATGGCGGGCATCGCGTCTTCCGTGCTGCTTCCAGCGTAGTTTTCCTTCTTTGATCTGCAGTCGCTTGATCGATGTCCCTGCTTTCCACAATGAAAGCAGTTTCCACTGAATTTAGTTGATTTAAATTTTGTACTTCTTTCTCTCGTGCTCCCGCGATAATTTTTATTTTGGTTCGTCTTACCTTTAACGAACAATGCATCGTCATTCACGGTTGAATCTTTGTTTGTTCATCGCGTCTGGCTTCTTGTTCGATTAATTTCAATTTCAGAGATTCAACGGTCGGTATATCATCACGTGACTCAATAGCGATGCAAAAACCCTCGTATTCAGTCGGTAACGAGTTCAGTAGCATTATAGATAATAATTCATCTGGAATTTTTATCCCGGCTTCTTCCAATTGTTCAGCCTTTGAAGAAAACGCATTAACGTAATATCTTGGTTCGATTCTTTTTTCATTCTGTATAGCTGCTTGTATAAAGCCGCTTTTCGTACGGGTCCTTTCGACTCATGAGCGTCTTTTAGCCGATTCCAGGCATCAGCCGACGTTTCTGCCTTTTTTATATGAATTAGCTGATTCTTCGAGACGCTCAAGAAGATCAAAGCTAGCGCTTTTTCATCTTTAGTTGTCCACGTAGCCAAGTTTTCCGCTGTTGGCACGTTCGATCCGTTTGGTTATTTGCTTGGGCTAGTTGGTTTTCGACTGACCCGTCGCACAGTGGTCTGTTTCGACAATCTAGCGGGACAAAAGTCACAGGTTGTACGTAAACCATTAATTAAGCCGAAATATTTATTATTTGTTTTAAAATCACCATCGACATTATTTTATTAGACTTAAAACTTTCACATCTTTCTTATTTAGGGTGTTTTAAAACCAAATTCATATTTTGGGGTTTTTTAAAAGGTGAGAAATTGATATGCAGAGTTGCAAATATTTGCAGCTATAACTGGTCAAAATTTGTTCTATAAAGCAAATAGAATAAAACAGCACAAATAGTTTCAGGTTCCACCAGGTTCCTGGATGTACAGAGCTTTTTCAAAGAAAACTATTGAAAACTTCCATGATTTTTTTGCCAATATTTTATTTCTGACAGTTGCAAATTAAGATACTCATGGCTGAGGATTGATTTACTACTTACCTGTACGTCTATAATCCATTATTTAAAATACTAACAACCGAAACTGTGATTCAATCGTGCTCCTTTAACGTTTAACGGATACTAATAAGTTCTAACAATCCGTAACTGAGCGACTGGCTTGCATTTGTTTTGACCATTGTTACATTCATAAAATACATATAAAGTTACATACCATGTTATTATAATGTTTTTGTCACAATCGTTTGTGATATAACAAACATTTATTCATTTCGGAGGGGTCATGTTTTTTTACTTTTGTCCCGCTAGATTACTAATAGACAGACCACTGTGGCGTCGTTTAACGACCGTGATTTGTACTCGCGATATTGGCGCAATTGTCACTGCACAATGGGGTATTTGTTTCGAAAGGCTGGCCAAAAATATTTTAGCAATACAGTAAAGACTCGATAATTGTTCAGAATTTGGGACCGGCGAAGAACACTTAGCGGACAGAAGATTTGATTCTGCAAACCGTTTGTATTTTGCCGACGTCGACGAACGTAGAAAGAAACAGTTTGATAAAAAAGAAAGAGGGACTAACGAGGGGAACTACCCAAGTGTTACACTCACTTATTAATGAAACTTTGCCACCTTGTAGAGCTTGTCGCCCTGAACACGCCTATACCCCCTTTTGGGAGCAGACGGCTAATTGTTTAAAAGATATTAACAATTAAAGTTAGTTACTGCTTACATTGAGAAGCATGACAAACTAACACATATAAATGCTTAGCTCCGCGGTAAAACGTTAGACTCGCAATCTAATTGTCCACGGTTCAAGTCTATGGTTCCCCCAACGTTTTTTTTCTTTTTTCTTCTTTCTTTTTAATGATAATCTGTCTCTTTTTGAATAATTATTACAACTGTGCTATAATCATTGCATTTATTAATAGGTCATTAATTACATGTGCTGAAATTTTTATAAAATTTAAGTTATCTTTTCTATCCAATACGTACATTAACACCCTTACCGCATTCAGAATTTACACGCGTTTATTTGTTATTATTTGTTTTTACGAGTTCAATTTATTTAATTATATTTATTTAGTTACATTCATTTATACTACTGTGCAAATTTATAATTTATATTTACAACATTAGAAGAAGACGCAGAAGACATTAGTGAAGAATCCAAAACAATAGGACAGAAATTATATTCGTATTTTATGGAAATTAATTGTGTGTGTATAACAAATAAACGCTAGTAAATTTTGAATGCGGTAAGGGTGTTAATGTACGTATTGGATAGAAAAGATAACTTAAATTCTATAAAAATTTCAGCACATGTAATTAATTACCTATTAATAAATGCAATGATTATAGCACAGTTGTAATAGTTATTCAAAAAGAGACAAATTATCATTAAAAAGAAAGAAGAAAAAAAAGTTCGGAACCATGGACTTGAACCGTGGAGAGTTAGATTGTGAGTCAAGCGTTTTACCGCGGAGCTAAGCATTTATATACGTTAGTTTGTCATGCTTCTCAATGTAAGGAGTAACTAACTTTAATTGTTAATATTGTTAAAATTTACTAGCGTTTATTTGTTATACACACACAATTAATTTCCATAAAATACGAATATAATTTCTGTCCTATTGTTTTGGATTCTTCACTAATGTCTTCTCCGTCTTCTTCTAATGTTGTAAATATAAATTATAAATTTGCACAGTAGTATAAATGAATGTAACTAAATAAATATAATTAAATAAATTGAACTCGTAAAAACAATTAATAACAAATAAACGCGTGTAAATTCTGAATGCGGTAAGGGTGTTAATGTACGTATACAAAAGGGGGTATAGGCGTGTTCAGGGCGACGAGCTCTACAAGCTGGCAAAGTTTCATTAATAAGTGAGCGTAACACTTGGGTAGTTCCCCTCGTAAGAGTCGAGGTGGTCATAAAAAATTAAATCCCTACATATCGGCGACACAATTGTTGGATACCATCTTCCCTATCTTCGGCAAAGGGCAAAATAACACCAACAGTCATTCCCGCGGGCTGCTGGTTAGATAGGCCTGACCTATAACATTTGTCCTTTCCTTTTTTTGACCATTCCACGCCTCCCTTTCTTTATAGTATAAATACACGTAGAACTTAGGTCGAAAGCGTCATTTTTGCCAGTATCCACGGTTCGGATAACACGCTAATCACCGTCTGAAGTAATAAATAGTCTGCATAAAAGTATCCTTATTGTACCGTGCTTTCTACAGCTCCGATCTCCAACACAATACTAATGCAACAAATAAACTTTTTATTTTTAATTTTTTTAAATAAAATTTTCACTAACACATTGATGAGATTTTCCTGATTAAAATAAGACCAAACACGATATTATTATGACAATTTGTTATGATGATTAAGCTTGTAAATGTTCCTCTTTTCTCGCTGTCTTTCTATGTTCGTCGACGTCGGCAAAATATAGTCTTGTGGATCTGTCCCGTAAATGTTCGCAGTTGTGCTGAATGCGAACACTTATCCAGAGCTTACTTAAAGTGAATTAAACCGGTTATTCTCGGATGAAGCAGTCTTCTACACGTTGACTATTCGAAATGTGAGCCCTGGTTCCTAAAAGTGATCACAATTCGAGATCGCTGAGGAACATTTAGTGGACAGAAGATTCGATTCTCCAACTGTTTCTGTTTTGCCGATGTCAACGTAGGAAGAGACAGTAGATAAAAGGAAAAGATGGATTCAGAGCTGATATAAGAGTTAAAAATTACATGCCTACAAATTTGTGAAACAACACTAATACAACATTTTTTAAATAAAATGTTATTAATACATAACATTTTTCTGATTATTATTCATTCTTTCAAAAAATTATAAATAATTACAGAATTATATATACTGTAAAAAAGTACGAAAGTGTCACGCCCTGTGACGCATACTTTAAATTCCTTTGTCATCATCCAGATTCATCGTTTCGCAATTCTGAATAAGCAGTTCATTCGGGTCGGCGTACTGTGAAAATGCTGACAACCCGAATGAAGGTAGTTCATCCGAATTGACAAATCAAACTTTGTGACCCCTTTTCATCAATATAAAATAACGCGACCCAACACGCTAGCAGTTCGTAGCTCGCAGTTCGAAGTAGCAGTTCGTAGTTAGCAGTTCGAAGTAACAGTTCGCAGTAACGATAATACCCGAGTTCGTAGTTCGTAACCCGCAGTAGCAGTGACAGTAACAAGTACTAAAAATCCGCGAGTATAATCCGCGAAGTACGTTTCGAGTTCGATCTTCAAGAATCTACACGGTTTACGGACCATTCATCGAAAGACAGTTCACCGAAGACAATTCACCGAATGGACAATTTATCGAATGTACAATTCATCGAATGGACATTTCACCGTATACCGATTCACCAAATCCCACTTCACCGAACGCACATTTCACCGAATGAAACAATTCATCGAATGTTTTTGATGTTATTTTGTCTTCCCGATTTCTACAAATTGTGATCTTTTAAATAATAACGAAATCGTTGCCGGCCGCCTCACAGCGCTGCGGCCGGATTTAAATGTATGTCCTAGACTAACCTATCACATCTATGTATGGTTTTAAGCGTATTACCAATTTTCGATGAACTGTCAATTCGGGGAATTGTTTTTGGTGAATTGTCCCAATCAGTGAACTGTCCCTTCGATGAACTGGCATTCGATGAATCATGTCTTTCAGTGAATTAGCATTCGGTGATTTGTGTTCGATGAATTGTCTTTCGATGAACTGGATGTATACCATTTTTATATACATAATATAACTCGGTGGAATCAAGTGAGAGCGAGAGCCACCGACTTTACAAAAGATGTAATCATATAAAGTAGCAGGAAGATACAAAACATAAGATTCTTAGATTGTTCAGATTAGTTGAAATTATTATAAAAATATCGTGTTTGTGTCTAAGTATATTCTGTCTATTAATCCTTCACCTCTGTAGTTCTGGTTTCACGAAATTGTTGACCATATTGTTGTACCGAGCTGAGTTTACAGTCGTGGTAATTCCATTCTCCAGAAAAAAGTACGGGCCAATGATGCCAAATTCACCAATACCACACCAAACTGTCACCTTTGGGCTGTGCAACGGTGTTTCATGGACTTCACAGGAATTTTGTGAAGCCCAATATCGGAAGTTCTGTTTATTTACTGAACGGTTTAAATGGAAATGTGCTTCATCATTCATCATGATGGTCGCGTCATCATGTTCTTCAATAATTTTGAGTATTAGCTCGGCGGAGACTGAACGTTGTTGATAATCCCCTTCGTTTAACTTCTGAACGACCATCATTTTGTAAGGGTGGAATCCCATATCTTTGTGTAGGATTCGCCTTACTGTGCTTTCGCTCATTCCTAATTCAGCAGCATGTCGTCGAATAGAACGAGTTGAACTCCTTAAGCCTCGTACTGACTTGGGCATTTTGCCCAAACGAATGCTCTCGGCGAATGAACGTGAAATTTCTCCGGCTGTTCGCGCAAACCTTTCTACCTGGGGTACCGTAAACCTTTCTATTTCGGTTCTTTCTACCGTAAACCAGTCGAAGTCAAAATGTCGACAGGAACAGATGTGACGCTCGTCAGTGCAGCCTATATTGTTATGAATACAATAATTAAAAGAAAAAGAGGAAGAAAAAAGCAAGATAAACGATGTTGGATTAGTGAAATGTATAAAAATAGAGCAACCTCTAGCGGCGAAAATCTAATTAGAGATTTACAGCTGGAACCTAGTGGACATTTTAAAAACTTTGTGAGAATGTTGTCGGAAGATTTTGAATTTTTAATAAATGGTATCGGCCCCAAAATTCAAAAAAAATACACCAGATTTCGAAAAGCTGTGACGGTGAAAGAACGTTTAGCGATAACGCTACGTTTTTTAGCAACGGGAGATTCTTATACAAGTCTTCAGTATTTGTTTAAAGTGTCCAAGCAATTAATTTCAACAATTGTTCCGGAAGTATGCCAAGCGCTTGTTGAAATTTTAAAAGAACATATAAAGGTAAGTGTACATATTTAAAAATACTTATTTATTAATTTATTTAATATATTGTCGTAATCTTACGATTGCGCTTAAGGTAAATAAAAGGAGACTTTTAATTTATTCATCACTTCTATTTATTTTTACAATATTCGCATTCGCACATCATTCAACCAATCACCCATACCTTACACCTGTCGTTCGATTCTCATTTGCTCTCACTCATTCGGCGCACATTACATTCCCATTCAAACATCCTTTCTCTCACTACAATATACATAGACTTACTTACTAAATAACATTAATCTTTTCCGGCATTTAAAATATTTATTATTGCCGCTGGAATAATTGAAGCTTGTTTTCTTTGTGCATGATTTTGTGTATGGTAATGAATATTATGCCGAATTGAGGGAGTAGTTGACGGAGCTTGATCAAATACCCCCATGTCCGCCTCGAATAAAATATTGTTTATAGCTCGCTCCACTTGAACACGTGTGCGATGAGTATATTTGCGTACTTTGTTAGCAACGTGCTTGGAATATATGTCACATTCGTCCGGCTGCTCTTTTGCTATTGATTGTTTCATAATTTCATATGCTTCCTCCAATCTCTCCTCATCCCTTCTATCGTGACCTCGCTTGCGCCGTTTCGGAGGCACAGGCACTGGAGTAGCCGTACCCGTTCCCGTATTTTCTTGCGGTATGTGAAGGGCTGCACTTTCCTCAGTGCAGTCTTCCTCATTGCAGTTTTCCTACAAATTTAATTTGTTAAATTACTTTTAAACATTTATGTGTTTGAAACAAATGTTTATTTTTATTTTTATTTTTTCAGATGCCATCAACGCCAAATGATTGGCTGGCAATTTCACAAAAATTTGAGGAGTTATGGAATTTCCCACATTGGATAGGAGCAATGGATGGAAAACATGTGGTACTGCAAGCACCTGCCTACAGTGGGAGCGATTTTTACAATTATAAATCGCAATTCAGCATTGTTTTATTTGCCTTAGTCGATGCTGATTATAATTTCCTATATGTCGATGTAGGGTGTCAAGGTCGAATTTCGGATGGCGGAGTTTTTAAAACTTCCGAATTATCAAAAAAAATTCGTAGAAACTCTTTGGGGTTGCCAGAAAAATCGGTCTTGCCAAATAGGACCAAAGAAATATCCTACGTATTTATTGGCGATGAAGCATTTGCTTTAACTGAAAATTTAATAAAACCTTTCTCTGGCACTTATAATAAAAAATCAGCCGAAAAGATTTTTAACTATCGACTCAGTAGAGCTCGACGAGTGGTAGAAAATGTATTTGGAATTTCTTCGGCAGTATTTCGAGTACTGAGAAAACCCATGTTATTGGGCGTTCGCGAACACATAAAGCCTCGTACTGACCTATGCATTTGTGCGCCGAGAACGTTCTTTCGGGCAAAAATGCTGAAGTGAGTACGGCCCGTTAATGTGTTCGCGAAGGCACAGAGCACGAAGGAACAGTTTTTGACCGCTGTAGCCTCGTACTCACTAGAGCACTCGTGCGCCGAAAACGACCCGTTATGAGTTCGCAAAGGCCCTGGGCACGAACGAACGCTTTCCGACGGCTGTCGGCCCATCAAAGGATATTCGTGCGAACAATTTTACTATGCCGGTTACAAATTTCCAAATACCGTTAGTCGACCGCTGTCGAATTTACCCTTCGGAAAAACTCAGTTTATGATATGGCCTGATGAACCGTCATAAACTGATTTTCGAAATCCCGAACAATTTTTGATATTAATTGTTTGGATACTTTAAACAGATACTGAAGGCTCGTATATGAATCTCCTGTTGCTAAGAAACGTAGCGTTATAGCTAAGCGTTCTTTCACCGTCATTTCAGCTTTTCTGAATCTGGTGTCGTTTTCTTGAACTTTGGGACCGATAGCGTTTATTAAAAATTCAAAATCTTCCGATGACTTCCGCACAAAATTTTTAAAATGTCCACTAGCTTCTATCTGTAAATCTCTAACTAGTTTTTCACTACTAGAGGTTGCTCTATTTTTATACATCTGACTAATCCACCATCGTTTATCTTGATTTTTTCTTCTTCTTTTTCTTTTAATTATTGTGTTCATAATAATATA
Source organism: Osmia lignaria lignaria (assembly GCF_051020975.1). Classification (NCBI taxonomy): domain Eukaryota; kingdom Metazoa; phylum Arthropoda; class Insecta; order Hymenoptera; family Megachilidae; genus Osmia; species Osmia lignaria. Next base: position 4,467,626 of record NC_135035.1, read on the forward strand.
CGCTGCACTGGCGATCGTGATATCTGTTCCTGTCGACATTCTGACTTCGACTGGTTTACGGTAGAAAGAACCTTCCTACATAGAACCCAGATACAAAGGTTTACGGTACCACAGGTAGAAAGATTTGCGCGAACAGCCGGAGAAATTTCACGTTCGTTCGCCGAGAGCATTCGTTTGGGCAAAATGCACAAGTCAGTACGAGGCTTTACGGTTGGGCTGTACCTTTGAGGTACTTATGTGGTCATATGACCGGTGGGGCTGGGTATGCAGCTTAGATGGTTCGGGACCCCTGATGGGGATTTGTTCTGACTTCATTGATTCGTGCATCACAGGGGGTCTTGTTTATGACACGGAATTGAAAGTCGTGATAAGGCCATGATAAGCCTTCGTTAAGGCCAGCTAGGTTAATGTAGAAAAGGTGAAAGTACCCGTAAAAGATTGTAAACCGGTTGTCACGAGTCTTGTGGACAATACGAGTTTCAAAATAAACGTTCTAAGTTTATAGAACCTTGTCCTTGGAAATTTTATTTATTGTTAGAAAATTTCTAAGCTTTGAATGGCAATTGCTTTAGTACCTGACAAACTACGACTCCGACGAGGTTAGGAGATTTTCTTGTAATTATGAGATATTATCGAATGTAAAGGATCGTGCTTCTAAATTAGTGTAATAAACCGCTACATTCGCAATGCCGCGAAACACAAATTATACTTCGCACGCGACTGATTTAATTGTTGACGAAGATTTAATTTAGTCTGAACTTTGTATCTCATTTATAGACATCAGTTTAAGCGACGTTCTATCTGTGATAAGTCATCTCAGAGGTTATTAAACTTCTGGCGAAGACGAACCTTGTCTCTATCTTCAAACAGTGCAAAGGGTATAGCCGGACAAGATGGTCAAAAGTGCTCCCAAACCAAATTCGACTTGCAATGGCTCATTCGATAGCTTATCAAGGAAAAATAATCTGTGTCAAGTCTCAGCCCTGTATCTCATCTGGCGGGGGGGGGGGTTAGTAATAGGCAAAAATGTAAAACACACGTTCTGGTCAATTTCTCCTATATTTGTGCACGAAAAATTCGGAAAAAAATCAAATATTTCTATTCATGAGGCACATATTATACTAGTTTTGCAGATTTATATTCTCAAATTATTTGAGAATTTTTGGTCAGGTGCGCCATAGTTAAAAAAATTGAGAACCGAGTTTTTCGCTGTTTTTTGCGTGTCAGAGTTACTTGTACGGCGAATTTTCGTCTGTTCTTTATCACATAAGTGTGTTATACAATGTTCAATGTTTTTACGTACAGTGAAACGGAATAAGAATTTAAAAAACTAAATAAACTAGAATTATTGAAAGTACTTTATGTGAGTTATATCTCAAAAGATCGAAAGGTTTTTCAACGGTGTCGGTGGTCCAACGGTTCAGACGCCTGACTGCTAAACCGCTGTTAGGGTTTTCGTAGGTTCGAGTCTGCATAAATATGAAATAAAGAATATTTTTATTCAAAGTGTCCAGAATTAATTCCACCAGTGTAAGTTGTATCAACGCTTCTATAACTTCCCCTTCTTGAGGTAACAGCAAATTATTATTACCAATCACATGAGATCTTGATTATAACGTCTGATTTTCAGAAGACGTGGTACGGTTTGTTGCTCATGTATCAGTTGAGATTCAAGTGTTATATACAGCAACTTTTACGAAGATCCTACAGTTCCTTTGCCTATAGTAAGTTAACACTACAACTATCGACGTTTGATGCACACTTATTTTTAAGTTGAGAATAATGTAGATTACTAAGTAGATAAAAGATAAAACATAATTTAATATATCCATTTCCTCAGGTTATTAACTCACATGTTTACATATCTATAGAGTTAGGCATATTTACAAGTAATGAATAATACATTAATTGCAAATAACGGATAATTTATCACTCGAATTGAAATTATTAATGCAACAAAGTTTTTTAAGAATGACGAATCATCTTTTATTTGAGTAATGTAAATGACCAATTTAAATAATAATATAACAAAATCCGTCATTCTCAAACAACTTATATTGATTTTTAATACATAGATGCTACTGTGCTATACTTGCAATTTTTATGGCTTCTTTGTTCAGGAGTTTCTTATTGTTAGATGTAACAGCATTGTCTTTTAAATAACATGTACTGTCATCTACACTTGAACACATAAATTATAGATTTTATTTTGATATGTTCAAATATGATTCTGTGATAGCATTTAAAAGTTAATGTTTCAGAAATTAATAAACAATTTAAATTAATTTCGGTATAAAGGAATAAATTACATATTTACTTATTTTCTTGCATATTTTTATTAATTATTAAAATTCTTTGTTTTGTATAATTATTCTTATTTGACGTAATAACTATCATAGAAATCACCAAAAACTTATATATACAAATAATGCGAATTGTTAGAATCATTTTAAGTTTGCTTTTTGCTACGATTCCAAATTAGCAGCTTTTTTAATTAAACGCCACCTTGTATGTACTAACCGAGCTAAGCTCGTTGCGTTTTAGGTTCTTAGATAGGAACCTTATATTTCCGTCCCCGTGTCCAACTATAATACATATGCTAGAGATACAAAGATAAGGGGGTGAAATGTGCCTTTAGACCAAATTGATCAATGACCATATCAATTAATAGACCGTTCAAAGAAAATCATTTGTGCCAAGCATGAAACTGCTACCCTTACTTGAAGGGTAGTTACAGGGATCCGCACCGGCTCAATCTTTTTTTTTTGAAAATTAATTTTTTCAAGCTTCTAAGTACATGATAATCGTTAATATACTTGTTTACAAATGTTCCAATAATATTTTTTTAATATTTTAATCTGTAATATATATAAATACCATTTTGGAGTACTTTCTATTCTACCGTTTCTCTTGTCATGTATTTTGTCAGTTACAGTATTGTTTAGTATTTGTCATTATTTTTAACAATTCTGGATAAGTAGTCGCGATATATGTAAGCTGATCCGACCTTGTTTACTTTTAAAACCAAGTGCCAATGTCAGCTATCTAGGAACCCACGGAGTTTATGCGAACACCTGGCGTGGATTCTATATATATGTATATGTAGGCTGATCCGACCTTGTTTACTGTTAAAACCAGGTGCCAAAATTCACTTATTCACTATATATATATATATATATATATATATATATATTTTACACTCTTCGCGGATCAATCTTCACCGACGCAGGTGCAAATCCGTGCGTCTAGAGATAAAGTTGTCGATTGAAAATCGCGATAATTAGCTGCTCGGTAAAGTCCTACTATATATACAAAGCTCTTATTCCGTAACTATTAATGATACAAAAAATTGTTGATATGGAAATTGCACGGGAAAAGGGGGTCTATATTTTGGTCGAAGTGAAAAATCTTTTGCATTATTAGTTTAAGAGATATGATGGACAAGTTTTGCTTTTTAAATGGAACCGTATATTTTTTGTTAGATCATGTAATAGTGCTTTTCAAGACGAATTCATTAAGCTATAATGTATACACTCGATTTTAATTAGTTTTCAGGATATAACGTTTACAAATTTCCCGATTTTCAGTAGATACATAACTCTCGGTTTGAGTGGCAAGTCGTAAAAGCAGCCATATTGTTACGGTTTCTTATTCTTTGGATCTGCCGGTCCTAGTGTAGACTTCTGCTGTGGCACTTACCGTAACAATAGGGCTGCTTTTACGACTTGCCACTCAAACCGAGAGTTATGTATCTACTGAAAATCGGGAAATTTGTAAACGTTATATCTTGAAAACTAATTAAAATCGAGTGTATACATTATAGCTTAATGAATTCATCTTGAGAAGCACTATTCCATGATCTGACAATAAATATATGGTTCCATTTAAAAAACAAAACTTGACCATCATATGTCTTAAACTTATAATGCAAAAGATTTTTCCGTTCGGCCAAAACATAGACCCCCTTTTCCCATGCAATTTCCATATCAACAATTTTTTGTATCATTAATAGTTACGGAATAAGAGCTCTATATCTGTTTAAGAGAGACACCCTGTATATGTATATATACATATATGTGTATGCAGGGTGAGGAAAAAGTCCGGGACCTGTGAAATATCTCGAAAACAAAGCATTTTAGGAAAAAATATTTGATACATAAGTTGTAGGGTTTCAATAGATGCATCAGAGGGTGGTACGTATTTGACCTTGAGTGTAAGTGTGGAGGAGCTATCAAGGTCAAGTTAAAAATTTTAAATGGAAACCCCCACTTTTTATGTAATATTCTTGTTGCTGACATCGAGAACTTTTCAAAACAGTACCCATGAGCTTCTTTCGGTTGAGTACTTTTCGAGATATGAGTCGATGAAGTTCAAGTACTGCCGGCATTAGCAGTAGCCAAGGTATATATATGGAAAGTATATTTCCAGGTTTTTTTTAACCGACTTCGAAAAGGAGGAGGCTACTCAATTCGATCAGTATGTATTTTTTTTCTTTTTTTTTTTGTGTGTGTTCACCGATTACTCCGAGATGGATGGACCAATCGGAACGAAACCTTTTGCATCTTGTAGGGTATGTCTTCCGATTGGTCCCATTAAAAAAAAATTTTTCATTTTTTCGTTGTTATTGCAAAATACATGAAGTTTTTAATCTCAAGGTTGGACGATTTCAATGATCTTTTAATATGTTGTCGGGGGCATGATTCTGAACAACTTTTTCCTTATGCCTAATTAACGGAAAGCCTTAGTTTCCGAGATATTCGTGAAAAACTATTGTTAGTACCACATTGAATTCTACGTATGCCTACGTGTCTTTACCGGTGTATGTGTCAGCATGCAGTCGCCGATTCTCTACTGTTTCTATATCTGCAAGGCATGTACTGATCGTGATGAAACCTTTCGCATTTAATAAGAGATATTTCCCCGATGATCCTACTTGCAAAAATGTATGGGACTTGTTAGCGTTGAAAACTATCGTTATTGCAATTAACCAATAAGAATGGTAAACGACCTTACGGTATCCTACAAATACTGCTCGTTTCACTAAAAAGTGTGAAATAAAATAATTTTTAACAAAAAATACAACCAACTTCGAAATGCACTAAAAAGTATGAAATAATTTCTACTTCATTTATACAAATACCCAACAGCTATTAATAAAACCTATTTACTCGTTAAATCGTATACTAAATACATTTCAGCCTTTTCGGAGGCGGCGCAAAATTAAAAACTTTCTTCTACTAGGAAGATCCTAGTTCAGGCGTCAGCAACGTATCAAATCGTTATTGGCATCATCGTATATTCGGGTATTATTAATTTTGCGCCGCCTCCGAAAAGGCTGAAATGTATTTAGTATACGATTTAACGAGTAAATAGGTTTTATTAATAGCTGTTGGGTATTTGTATAAATGAAGTAGAAATTATTTCATACTTTTTAGTGCATTTCGAAGTCGGTTGTAGTTTTTGTTAAAAATTATTTTATCGTATATATGTATAATGTCAACTCTAAGGACATTTGGCTATTTCAAAGACCGTCCTCCTAATTTTTTATACGGTTTGTCGATTTTGGGGACGGTCTTCATAATGTTCATATTATACCAAACGTTGAGTTTCAGGACGTAGCAGTGCTATACATTATACGAGGACAGGTCTTCAAAGTAAGAATACATGATGTGTGTATTTTTCCTTGTATAAATATGTTTCATGTTTTAATTTTGATACAAAATTGATTAATAATCTTGATTTTTTATTTTGATCTTTATTAATGATGCCAACTTAGTTATATTTTCTTAGACGGAATGATTATTACACACAAGACTGTTGTTTATTATTATTTAAACATAAAGCAACTTGTTGCTAAATAAGTAAGAGCTGAGTATATTTTTTTCTTTTTTTTTTCATTAATTTGAATATTAGCTTAAACGTCACACGATATAACAGATTAGCCTGAAAAAATTCGGGATGAATACCGGTTGTATGTAAATTAATTGGTTTATGGTCATAACGTAGCATTTTCACCAACTGATTTAAAAATTTTATAATTGGCAGTTTACATCATTCTCTAAGCGTTCTTTTGTCAAAACGTTATCACTGGTTGTGATTCTAATACTGGTTGCGTCCTTGATTTTCGTCTAATAATATTCATAACATTTTAGTTCTTTAGTTTAGTTTTTCAATTTAGTATTTTAGTTTAGGTTTTTAGTTTAGTGTTTTACTTTAGTTTTATTGTTTCTTACAATGTTTGCTTTAATTTTATTTACGGAAGATGTTCTTTTTATTTGTGATTCAACTGATGTTTCTGTGTATGGAAAAACAAATTCTGCAAAGTATAGCGATAATAAAAGATATGCATGTCGTGTTTTAGCAAGATGTCGTAAGTATATATTATCTATAAAATAAACGGTAATTGTGTAGAAAGCGAACGCTCTCCTCCCCCGATTTCGATGAAACATAATATCCTGTAAAATTCGACATTTTGAACAACTTTTCTTCATATATATAACTGCCGCTCGGCTATAGTTTTCGTGATATTCATGAAAAATTGTTAACACTATTGCAATGAATTTCGCCTATATGTGCACGTCCGTGGAAACGTGTGCGTCAGCTTGGTGCGTGCGCTTATCGACTGTTTCTACAGGGTGTCCACGTTAAAGTGTGACAGGTGTTTTATTTCGTAACTATTGATGACACGAAAAATTGTTTATATGGAAATTGCACGGTACAAGGGGGCTAATGTTTTGGCGTGAACGAAGATTTATTTATATTATTAGTTTAAAAGATATGATGGTCAAGTTTCGTTTTTTAAATGTAACTATATATTCTTTTTCAGATCATGTAATAGCGCTTCTCAAGACGAATTCATTAAGCTTTAATGTATTCACCCGATTTTAATTAGTTTTCAAGATATAACGTTTACAAATTTCCCAATTTTCAGTTAATACGTCTCGGTTTGAGTAGCAAGTCGTAAAAGAGGCCTTATTGTTGTGGTAAGTGTCACAGCGGAGGTCTGCACTAGGAACGGTAGACCCAAAGAATAACCGCTGTGGCACTTACCGCAACAATAAGGCCGCTTTTACGACTTGCCACTCAAACCGAGTGTATATATTAGCTTAATGAATTTGTCTTGAGAAGCACTATGACATGAACTAAAAAAAATATATAGTTCCACTTGAAAAACGAAACTTGACCATCATATCTCTTAAACTAATAATGCAAAACATTTTTTACTTCGGCCAAAACATAAGCCCCTTTGTTCCATGCAACTTCCATATCAACAATTTTTTGTATCATTAACAGTTACGGAGTTATGGAGTTATAACACTTAAGATGGGACACTGTGTATACAGTGTGTCATGTAAAAAATATTGGAGCTTTGAGGGGGTGGTAGCTGGGGTGATTCTGAACAACACTTTCCTTTGCGAAAATGTTGTTTGATGCCTCGTTTTTGAATTACTAAGGAAAAATACTGGCCAATCAGAGCGCGCCTATAGCGCGGACCGAACCGCGAGAGTGTTGGGTTTGCTCTGCGTTTGAGCACTTGAGCGCTTTATGCGAGGTGCCGATGTACTTGTTCACGACCACGGCTCGAACGCAGAGCATACCTAACACTCTCGCGGTTCGGCCCGCACTAAAGGCGCGCTCTGATTGGCCAGAGTTTTTTGTTAATAACTCGATAACGATGCCTCAACGGACATTTTGGCAAATGATAAAGTTGTTCAGAATCACCCCAGCTACCACTCCCTCAAAGCTCTAACACTCTTTACATGACACCCTGTATAGGGAAAAATTGTTCAAAGTGTCGAATTTTGCAACATATTTAAGTTTCATTGAAATTGAGGAGGCTGTCCGCTTTCTGTACAATTATCAAAGAAACTTTCTGTCTCCAAAGAATATCTCCAGTTTTTAATAATATGTTGAAATTTGATTATAGATGACAATCATTTGTTGGCTAACTTAAAAGAAACTTTAGAAGACGTTGATTGCTCTATCGATGTAAAATTTAATGACCCCGAAAAAAGAGTGGTGACATATGCAAAAGCTGTTAAAGAATTGAAAAAGAATCTAGATACTAACATTTTATTCACAGACAAAAGTATTGTTTCACTAAGTAATTCCAATAATTGCACGGTCATTTTTTCACTTAAACAGATAGATGAGCAGGAAGATTTTTTTTATAAGCCCTCCTATTTCTTGGAGTTTAAAATAGAACCTATTGAACTTATTGGATCTTTTAATAATAAGTCTACTAAGGAAGAATTATTTCTTGATAATGTAAATGAAAAGCAACATTTATCAACGGCTGCTGTATCCAATGAAACTTACGTCACCAACTTGTCGGATATTGAAATACCTTCAGCTTCATTTGATATTTCTGACATTGCAAATTATATAGATATGGCTGAATCAAAGGATAATTTATCTGTTAATACTGTTTCCAACAATGTTCCAAATTTTAAAACACCAGATCATAAGCAATGCATTGAAAAAGAGTCATCTAAACCAAGAATTATTTCCAATGAAATTGTACATTTACCGTTGTTTAATATTCAGTCAAAAGATACCATAACTTTAGAGTCTTCAAATTCAGAATTACTTCCAGATTTGAATTCCAATTCTTTTTTATATTGTGACATTAAGAATGATGATGATTTAAATATTATTATAAAAGAAAATATGAGCCTAGAAAACAAAGATATGCAACTGAATATAGGTTTTTCGAATGATAATGTAATTTCACCATAAATGCATTCTACAATGTGTCAGTTAAGTACTAGTGAGGTTTTAAATCATGGTCAAGCTGTAAATTCATTACCTGAATTAATTCATAGTGATAATGCGGCAAGTTTAGAAAAAGAAGTGGACTTAGATGATGCTAATGACAAAGATTACCAATTATCTGACAGCGATTTAGAGATCTCTAATAACATCTCGTCGAATGATGAACAAACTTTTGAAAAATTAAAGAGAAGCAAAATTAATCAGTCAAAGTCACTTAATATCACTTTAGGACTTGATAAGTATCAAAAGTCAGCTCCTGATGATAAAGACCTTTGCGTAGACTCTTCTGCAACACCTTCTGCTAAAAAACATTTTTGTATGTACTGCAAAACTTTTCAATCAAAATTAGCAAGACATTTACAAACTGTTCATTCTAAAGAAGATGAAGTAAAAAAATGTATAGCCTTACCGCCAAAGAATAAAAAACGCCAAGAAATTATTGCAACAATTCGGAAAAATGGAAATCACATTTTTAATACAGACAGACGATTTAATAGTGGTAAACTGTTAGTCTGTCGACGACCAAATAAGCGTATGAAAAAGACTGCTATGGATTTTTTATCGTGCGGAAATTGTAAAGGGCAGTATGCAAGGTCAGTAATACGTCATCATTGGCAAAAATGTACCAAACGAAATGGAAAGCTAGAAAGAATTGTTTTAGTAAAAGGACGAAAAGTTGCCGCAAGATTGCACGAAAAAGCCAGTGTTGATATTCGAAAATATATATTTCCCTACATGCGAGAAGATGAAGTCGTACGTGTAATTAGGTATGATGAACTTATTATACTCTACGCTAATAAACAATGCCAAAAATACGGTACTCATCAACATCATTATCAAATGATACGAGCTCGACTACGGCTGCTTGGACGTTTCCTGAACTCCATAAAAGAAATCGACAGTCGAATAGAAAATTTCGCTGACGTTTACCAGCATCGTTATTATGATGCTACAATTGACACAGTACGAATTGTTGCTGGGTTTGATCAAAATAAGCGTACTTTTGAACATCCTGCAGTAGCTTCTAACCTTGGCACGTTGATAAAGCATGTTGGTGACTTGTTACGACCTGAATATATTAAAAAAGAGGTAGAATATGAACAAAAGAGAGTTGAAGACTTTTTAAAACTACTTAGTGAAGATTATGGAATAAGTATTAATAGAGCGGTTGCTGAAACACAAACTCAAAATAATCGACGGAAAAAGGTGATACTTCCGACTACTGATGATATTAAAAAATTGAATTCATTTTTAAAAAGCAAGCGATCGCAGTATTATCAAAAATTGCGAGAAAAATTTTTTTATGAAATATGGAAAAAACTTGCAGAAACCACTTTATTATCTTTGCAACTTTTTAACCGTCGTCGACGCGGAGAAATTGAGCGTCTATACTTAGAAGATTTTCCTAGTTATCGAGGTATCGATCAAATGGCAGACAAAGAAACATATAATGCCTTATCGCAAGAAGGAAAAGCGTTAGCTCGAAGATATGTTCGCTTCGAGATTCGTGGAAAACTTGATCGAGGAGTTCCTATTTTAATACACGTCGATCTCTTAGATTGTTTAAATTTAATTATTCAACATAGAAGTAGCGCAGGAGTACCTTCTCAAAATGTGTATTTATTCGAATTACCATCTAGTGATAAGGATAAAAATCGATATCTCAGGGCATGCGATCTAATGAGAAAATATTCGATACAATGTGGTGCAGAAATTCCTAGTTCTCTTCGTGGAACACAGTTACGAAAGCATATTGCGACTAAATGTATTAATTTAAATTTAACTGATGGTCAAGTAACTGATTTGGCTAATGTCATGGGACACCATGAGAAAATCCACAAGGATATTTACCGTCAACCCGTATTGGAAACAGATATCGTAAAAATATCAAAAATTTTGCAGACAGCCCAAGAACTAAATGAGTCTGAAGAAGAATCTGACAGTAATGAAGAAGATTTCTCTATACAAAGTACCAGTCATGATCGTTCTAATGCAAGTAATCGGTTGCATAAAAAATCAGTAATGACGCATTCTATTCCAAGACGATGGTCTAACATGGAACGTACAGTTACATTATCGGCATTTCCAGAATTTTTATCCAATGGCAAAATACCTTCTGGAAAGGAGTTACAAAAATTAATCGATGATCACAGTTGTTTACAAGGAAGAACCGTACCGCAACTGCGCACGTGGTTACATACTCAGAAAAAAAACAAAGTTACTAATAATGCAGCCTAATTTATGGAAACTGCTAATTACTACCAAATATTAACTGCCAAAGATTACTAATATTTTTTTAACAATTATCTACTTATGTTTAAATATTAATTATTGTATCTCTATGTCATTAATTTTATTAGTATTTACAATGTATTAGTCGTAAAAGTTCAATAAATAATAAACCGTATAATGAAAATTTACGATACTGCGTAGAAAATTTTCTATTCAATTTCATTTAAATATGTTTATTTTTCTTTATTTTTGCAGCTAATCGTATGTCGTATATACAGGGTGATTAAAAAAGGGGTCCGATACTTGTGGGGCTTAGAGTACTCACACAGAAAGTAAAAGATGTGTAATTAAACATAATTAAACAGAGGTCCAAACACTAACCCTTGCTCTGTAAAATCAACTTTCATTATTTAATGACGTTTCAATTCATCACCATACCAATTCGTTTCTGACACAGAGAAACATTAATTCAAGATCTGTACTACACTTGCATTGATATCAGTACATAACAATCTTGTATTTACATTTTCAAACTAATATTTCTCTGTGTCGGCAACAAAATGATATGAATCATGAATTCAAACGTTATGAATTAATGAAAATTCATTTTACAGATAAAGGATTAGTATTTGGACCTATGTTGATTAAATATTTTGTACTCCTGCCGGTGAGTATTAAAAACCCCGTAAGTATCAGATCCTTTTTTTAATCACCTTGTATATGTAGATCGTATGAAAAACCTTGGACGATATATGTACGTAATCAACGTTTCGATTAATTTTATCTCAAGTCTTCATTATATATTTAATTAAAATATATTTCTGTCCTGAAACCTGCCATTATATAAAAGTCTTCATAGACATCGATTAATGGAAATACATATGTCTTCAAAATCAACCTTGTACAAAAGTCCTCATAGTTGACATTACATAATAATTTTGCAAAAAATTCAAAAAAAAACGTATATTTTTTAATTATAGCATGTATATATGGTTCGCAACTGAAATTTTAAACATTTCCGTCAATAATAAGAAAAAGTCTTCAAAGTATACTTTACACATATATATATATATACACATACATACATATACAGGGTGTTCCAGCTTAAGTGTTATCATTCCGTTATTCCGTAACTATTTATAAAATTCGTCGAATAAGTAACTCTAACACACAAAAAACAGCGAAAAAATCAGTTTTTAATTTTTTTAACTATGGCGCACCTCTCCAAAAAATCTGAAAAAAATTGAGGATGATAGTATCAATAATATACACTTATAAAAAAAATATGATCGTAGGACCTCATCTCCTTCAATATAAAATCGCCATTTTTCAGCATTCTTTGACGTTTTTGATTTTTCACGGCTTCAGTTTTCAATCTACAAATCTGAAAAAATTCTGTAATATGTGCCTCACAAATAGAAATGTCTCTGATTTTTTTCAGAATTTTCGAATGTCATTAAATGAGAGAAATTGGCCAAAAACCTCGCAATTACATTTTTACCCGTAACTACCCTCCCAGATGAGATACAGGGTTGAAACTTGGCACAGACTGGTTTTTTTTTATCACCTATCGAATGGTTCATAGCAAGTCGAATTTGGTTTGGGGGCACTTTTGACCATCTTATCCGGCTATACCCTTTAGAAAGCGATTAAGAAAAGTACAGTATAGACTCGTTATAAGCTAAACGCTCGGGACCGGACTTTTGCTTATATGTAACGTGTAGTTCCACCATTGCTTGATATTTGCCGACTGCTCCGAATGTAGAAAAGGACAGCGAGTGAAAAAGAGGACGGAGCGAAAACAAACCGCTCTATGTCGGTAAGGCAACACTAATGCAACAACCTAACTTTGTTATTTTACATTTTTTTTTTATAAAACTTTTTCCATGATATTTCGGCGATTTTTCAAATTGAAATGATACCAAACACGATATAATTCGGACCATATTTACTGGAAACAACTTATTATGTATCATTATCATTTCTATTAAATTAGAAAAAAGTTTTATCTCAAGTATCTGTTCAATCAGCTACAGTATCACAATAATCAGTTTTTATTAGATCATATAAATATTTGCATTTCATTATAAAATGATAATTTCATTTTATTAATAAGACTACCAATAAAATGAAACTATCATTTTATAATGAAATGCAAATATTTATATAATCTAATAAAAACTGGTTATTGTTATACGGTAGCTGATTGAACAGATACTTGAGATAAAACTTTGTTCTAATTTAATAGAAATGATAATGATACATAATAAGTTGTTTCAAATAAATATGGTCCGAATTATATCGTGTTTGGTATCATTGCAATTAGAAAAATCTCAGAAATATCATGGAAAAAGTTTTATAAAAAAAAAATGAAAAATAACAAAGTTAGGTTATTGCATTAGTGTTTCCTCACCGATATCTGATCCCAGATCATGTTACGCTACTCGGCGAGCGAGCTTCGTGACGTCTCGAGGGGTATACCCCCCAGTGGAGACCCCAAATCTACCCCCTTTCCCTACACCTCAACATTGCCACGAGACGTGGCTGGCGTCCAACAAATTTGTAACTGTCACGCGACTTGTCATCGTAGAGAACTAACAAGGAAGGTCAGGGAACCCGGAAATTCCAAAAATTATGAAACTTCGCATACAAGTACAGTAAGTCATCCGTAATACGACCCTGTTTCCCGTTGGTGCCATAATTCGGTTTTAAAGGGTGAAATTACCCCTTGAAAAAAATTCGAAACTTTCTTTTTTGTGGAATATCTTAAAAACGGTGAGAGATATGAAAAAAAAGTTTAAACAAAAGTTGCACAGTTCTATTGTGTTTACAAAATGGCGTCAGGAAAATTTTTGAAAAATGCATAATTTTTTAGTTACACCTCCCCCCCAACCCCTCAAATTTTTTCTTGTTTTTTTGCTATACTTCCTGAAATACCTCTGGATTTCCTCTTTTCAGCTGTACATATGAATTATGTGTTACAATCTTTTTTAAAGTAAATAAATGCATTATTTTCAAATTTGAGATTCATTGTAGCAGTTTTTGATAAAGTAATGCTTAAATTATTTACGTTTGTTGTACTTTCATATACATAACAATTGTTATATAATTATATGATATTATAATAGTTAATTTACAGTAACGTTTACGATGGCACTAGTGTACATATTATCGTTTGGGACGAGAAAGTTATTACTCGTTTTTTGGCACTTTTCACTTACATGAAAATTATTAATATTTAAGCTATTCACAATACGATAGTTTATTTAAATAAAAATGTATGTGAGATAAGGGCGATTGTATTTAGCGCCTCTTCCTCTAGATCATAGTTGTAGTACCCCTCCCCTCGCCCAGTGTCGCCACAATTTTTCAAAGCTAGGAAAAAAAACTGCCTGTTACGACGGAGTGGCCTCGCGACCATCTCCATTCTTTCGCTTTGTGCCAATATCGTCACATGGTTAATTATCTGTAAGCGAATAAAAAAGCAGTTATGGATGGGAGAAGAAGAAGGAGATCGTCGTTGCAGGACGAAGACAAAGAGAATTGAAGGAGGAGACGAAAAATTCGACGTTTGGAGAAGAAATTGGAAAAAGAAAAAAGAAAACACCGTAAGTAAAGGATAATCTCACTTGTCGGCGTCGAATGGACGAGGACGCTTGGCGTCAAAAATTTTTCTTTTTGAAAAATTCCCGGAGGGAAAAACCAATATGTTTTGTGTGCATACAATTTTATTGTTTTGCACGGTGCGTCTAGCGCTTACCAGACGCACCCCTTCGTTTTACGAAGGAATAGGAGATCAATGCGATTCACGATTGTGCAGGTAAGCGTTCACCGTCTTGGACATCGTCGGTGTCGCAGATCTCTTCGAAAAGGCCGTCGAGACACAGTTCGTCGAGACGCTCAAGATCTCATTGGTCGTCACGTTATTCATCGCCTTGCAGTTCATACGAACACACGTAATCTTACTCTGCGTCGAGGTCACGAAGCGCGTCAAAACGACCGGTATCCCGAAAAGATGCATCGAGGCGCTCGCGGTCGAGAGGTACGCACGTACCGCGTTGCTCGCCAATGCGAGAATTATCAAGACGTCCTCCGTCTTCGTCAAGCCACTCTTCGAGGAGAAGAGAGACGCCTGAACGTGTGGACCGAGATCGTCCGAATCAGAACGAAGAGACTGAAAATCAGTCAGAATCTGAGACAAATATCGAAAATATCACAGCCGATAAGCCGACCGATAAACCGATTGAGGAGAATACTCCGTCGGGATCGTCGGAAGAGGTGCCAAAACAAGTACCAGAACACGAAATTGAGCTCGAAGAGGAGATTATTAATGTGTTAGGCGCGCGGCTCGAGACAGACAAGAAGCCCGCAGCAGCGGTTCACAAGGACGTAGCGATACGCTGGTCCGAAATTTTGCGAAAAGCGTTACCGACAGAAGAAGTGAGTAAATTAGTAGAAAAATATCCGGCGCCGGAGAACTGTTCATTCATTGTCGTTCCGAAGTTAAACGCGGAAGTCAACGCTGCGATCCAGGAGAATGCAATAAAAAGAGATAAAAGGATTGTCAAGAAACAGGAACGTATCGCGGCCTGTATGGCAGCAGTCGGCAAAGCAATTGCGATAACCCTCAAGATAGACGATCCAAAAAAGGTGGAATTGTTTGAAAAGTTGAGCGATGGAGGAAGACTGCTAGCATCGATACACAGAGAGGAGTCTCTGGCGCGAAAAGATCTTATATTGGCTAATTTAAATTCTTCGTTCAAGGCAACCTTATCCAACACGTCGGTAGACGAGTGGCTTTTCGGCGTTGATCTCGACGAAAAATTGAAGACGGCCAAAAACTTAGAAAAGGCGTCAAAGGAATTGAAGCCTCTGACAAAACCATTACAACAAATTAATACGCAAAAAACCCAAATGAAAGCAAATGAAGGCAGAAGTCCATAATGAAATCCGTAATATTGTAAATAATTTTGCAAACATGGACGGTACACCATCCATTGAACATGTGCTTGAATTCGCCGACCCGTCAGTAGCGCATAATACACAAATTGTACAGTTCACTACGCCTACAGAAGAAGAAGAAGACAGTTTTGAAAGAGCCCACAGGAACATTTGGTCCGAGAGTGCAAGAAACTCTATTTCGTCTGGAAAATATTTACGTCGAAGCTTCAAAATCAGAAAAACTCACGTCGGAGCATTTTAAAACTTCGTTCAGCCAGGTATATCTGCCGAATACTGGCCGTAAAAGCATGTTACTACTCGACTCATGGACGGGACACTGCCCAAATCAGTTAAATCAGTTGATTCCAGAAGATAAAGAAGTGACATTTTCAACCATTCCGAAGAAGACGACGGGCATGATTCAACCTTTGGATGTGTTTGGGTTCCGGATTTGGAAAAATTTTGTGCGCACATTTTCGGATAATGTAATTTTCCTAGACGAAGATATCAATCTCCATTCACGCAATGAAATAATTAAATTGCAGTCCTTAACCCATAACCAGCTTTCATCGCTCAGATTCAAAAATCTTTTCCAATATGCTTGGTTTAAAAGTGGTTATCTAGAAACACATCCCAGCGAGTTCCAAAATCCTGTAGATTTCTGCTACTTTAGGAGTGAAAAACGTGTACGAAAATGTAGTATTTGTGGAGCGGTGGCTTTTATGCGATGTGCGTGGTACGGCGAGTATTTTTGTTTTAAACATTTTTATGAAGAATATCATTATTGTAACAATTACAATCCGTAATTTTTATGGTTATAACCGTTTGTTAGTCAAATAATTCTTTGATATGTAAAAATATACAAAAAGAGAATGTAAATGTTTATGGAGATACGCGAACGAGGGATAAAGTTGTAACAGTTCTTGTAACGCGACGTGCCGATTTAGTATCATATAATTAATGATTAAACGAACTTACCTAAGTGAAGTTCAATCATGATTGTATGATGCGCCTCTTCCGAATAGATCAGTCCCTCCCTCCCTGTTATCTCGAGGGAGTAAATCGGAATTACGACAGAACGTTAAAAAATGAAGATGGTCGCGAGGGCACGCACGGGCATGGCCACTCCGTCGTAACAGGCAGTTTTTTTTCCTAGCTTTGAAAAATTGTGGCGACACTGGGCGAGGGGAGGGGTACTACAACTATGATCTAGAGGAAGAGGCGCTAAATACAATCGCCCTTATCTCACATACATTTTTATTTAAATAAACTATCGTATTGTGAATAGCTTAAATATTAATAATTTTCATGTAAGTGAAAAGTGCCAAAAAACGAGTAATAACTTTCTCGTCCCAAACGATAATATGTACACTAGTGCCATCGTAAACGTTACTGTAAATTAACTATTATAATATCATATAATTATATAACAATTGTTATGTATATGAAAGTACAACAAACGTAAATAATTTAAGCATTACTTTATCAAAAACTGCTCAAATGAATCTCAAATTTGAAAATAATGCATTTATTTACTTTAAAAAAGATTGTAACACATAATTCATATGTACAGCTGAAAAGAGGAAATCCAGAGGTATTTCAGGAAGTATAGCAAAAAAACAAGAAAAAATTTGAGGGGTTGGGGGGGAGGTGTAACTAAAAAATTATGCATTTTTCAAAAATTTTCCTGACGCCATTTTGTAAACACAATAGAACTGTGCGACTTTTGTTTAAACTTTTTTTTCATATCTCTCACCGTTTTTAAGATATTCCACAAAAAAGAAAGTTTCGAATTTTTTTCAAGGGGTAATTTCACCCTTTAAAACCGAATTATGGCACCAACGGGAAACAGGGTCGTATTACGGATGACTTACTGTACTTGTATGCGAAGTTTCATAATTTTTGGAATTTCCGGGTTCCCTGACCTTCCTTGTAAGATATAGAGTGCAGCCACGTTACAACGGGTCACAAATTTTGGCGCCCAACGTGAGGCCAGGAAAATTTAAAGTTCATAAACTCTCGCGTGGAAGCCGCATAATTTTCGATTCCACCGTTAAATTCTAAAATTTCGAAACTACGACGTAGAAGGCGCCCGTTGCCGAGAGCCTTTTGTTGTCGTTTTTTTTCCAAGTATTGCCGGTCGAACGCGGCGCGGTGTTAGAAATTTGTTCCTCGAGCGTACCAGATGACAAATAAACATCTTTCACCCGACACGTACGCCGTTTTCGACCGAACCGTTACTGTTATTGATATTGACAAGATTGAATTGTTACCTGAGCCAAATATATATTTCTTTTGTTGTGTACCCTCCAAATTCAAAAGTTGTTCGCGATTCGCCGATATTGAGGGCCCTGGCCGTGCCTTTTGCCGACCGTGGGCACTCTATCGAGCCTCTTTCCCATTTCCGATTTTCTTTTTCTCAGCCCCCTTTTTCAGATTTGATTGCCGAACACCGCATTTTGGCATTAGTATTTTTGCATTTGATTTTGAAATTGTTGTGCCCGAATTTAAATTGTCTCCTTCTCCCCTTGTACCCCTTTTCTTTTCAGGACCCTTTAAACCTTTTTTCACCCTTTCAATTGTGATTACCTTCGCGAGCGAACCCCGTTTTTGAGACGCCGCGAAAATGGATTCCACCGAAGCCTGCGAGATGCGGACCCACATCGGCGATTTAGAAATCGTCGAACTAATTCGATTGATGGACCACGCGCGCTTGAACCTCCATGGTACGCCTGACGACCTTTGCGACCGTTATCTGCGCGCGGAAGTACGTCGCGTTCTTGGCCCGGACGCCGCGCCATGGGACGTGACGAATGATACCGCCAGCGATCGACTCCCATTCACCCTTTCCGCGGCGTGGCTAGCACCCTCCGCCGACGATACCCCTCCAGAACCTTCTAGTAACCCTCCTCAATGGCCAATGTGACGAACCTGGGGATGGAGCCGATCATCCCGCCTTTGAAATTTCCCCTGAATCTTTCCCAGAATTGCCGCACACGTCCTATGTCCCTAATCCCACTACAATGATCTCCACCGCCGCACAGTGGGACAAAACGGCTTCCGGCGATCAAAAGTCCATTTTCGTGAATTCGAAAATTGAAAAACTAATTACATACATCGATAGAGAATAAACTGTAATTTAACGTAGTGTAATCCGTTTTTTCATATTTCTTTCCGTTTTGCGTGGTTCGCACTCAAAGTCAGCAGAAATTCGTCAAGACGAAACGCTGATAATATTACCCATAACTTCAATGTACGATTCTAATAAATTTTACTCGGAAAGATAAAATTCAAATGAATTACAAAATTTACTAGATTAGTATAGATTCTATTCAGTGCATAAAATAAGTTAAAATGTTAACAACTTTTTAAATAATAGGATCTGATTGAAACGAAATACATTTAACTAAAATCTCAACTTTGCGTTTGATTTTAAAATAATGTGTACACTTGTGCAGGGTATGATTATTACTGTAGTAAAGAGTAAACCTTCCTCTATCAGAATCATAAAAAAGCGGCTGCCCCAACCTGCCACTGCTCAAAAAAATGGCGATTGAAATAAATTACACCCATCTTGGCCGCAGCGCACGATGATGGAAAAGCAGTACCAGATACGATTATTATCCAGTTAACTGTATTCGACGTGTATATTCGTTATCCAAAACTTTATTTCTGTTCAATAAAAGTGTTCAATGTAACAACTTTTTATTAAATAATAGGATCTGATTGAAACGAAGTACATTTAACTAAAATCTCAACTTTGCGTTTGATTTAAAAAAAATGTGTGCACTTGTGCGGGGTTTGATTATTACTGTAGTAAAGAGTGAACCTTCCTCTATCAGAATCAGAAAAAAGCGGCTGCCCCAACCTGCCACTGCTCAAAAAAATGACGACTGAAATAAATTACACCCATCTTGGCCGCAGCGCACGATGATGAAAAAGCAGTACCAGATACGATTATTATCCAGTTAACTGCATTCGACGTGTATATTCGTTACCCAAAACTTTATTTCGGCCTTGCAATATGCCATAATAAATTTTCATAATTGTCGAAACTTTTCACGAATGATTTGGTATAGATCATAATAACTATAAATAAATATATTATAATAACACATGTCTTGTCATTTTTTAATTATTAAATCCGTTTTTATTATAGTTATTAACAGTTTTGAGTCAAATTTTTGTTAAATGACAAAATATGTCTAACAAGTGAAGGATATTGAACGCGTTATACTTTATATGTGAATATTTTGACACCCTGTAGTTCAATATGATTCATATTGATACAACTTATGTACCATAATGTAGGCAAAAACTTCCCAAAATTTCATTCAAATATTTCTAATAGAACCGAAGTTACAGAATTTTGATCGCCGAAAGCCGTTTTGTCCCACTGTGCGCCGGTTCGGTGCGAGTCCCCTTCGTCCTCGCCGGTTCGGCGCGAGTCTGGGCGCGGGGACAAGCGGGAAATTGGGACATTTATGAGGAGTTTTTGGAGGAATTCCGCCTCCAATTTATACCAACGAATTACCAGGACCGATTATGGTGGGACCTAATCACGCGTACCCAGGGAGAACAGGAGACCCTGGCGGAGTACTTACGGAAATTACAAATGATGTTTGCCCGCGTCGAACCCCCCATCCCCGAACGCGAGCGACTGGCCATCGCACAACGAAACCTCCACCCCCGATATAAGTACGTAGTCGATTTTCTTCCTCCCTGATCGCTCAGGGACCTTTTCAAACTCGGAGTATGGGTGGACGAGGCCCAGAGACACACCCGCGACTACCGCGAACCCCCACCAGCGGAAACGTCCCTCATCCCCGATTGCGGGTATACACCCCCGCGAAATTACAGATCCAAAATAGCGGCGGCGGCCGAAACCGCCCCGCCGTCCTCTTACAGTCCTAAACCTCGTAACCCTCCTCCCAGACCTAATACCCCTCCTAACTCATCCCCAAGAACCCGAAAAGCGCTCCCTGGGCCACGTGCTCCTCCTACATCACCGCCGCCGTCCCGAAGAAATCCTTACGTACCCCAGTATTTCAATACAGCCCGATCGTCCACCCCCTATCGTCCTGCTATACCCCCTCCTCCCCTTACGATTACCGAAATTCCAAGTTTAATGTTCCTTCCCATGGCACCACCTCCCGCCGGATATCAAGTCCCAAAATCCACCTATGCACCGACCACCAACCGCCCCACTTCCTACGCTCAGGCGACTTCCGGCTCCCGTCAACAGCCTCCTCGTCCCGCAGCTCCACCCACCCAATCCCCTCTTCCCGGCCAATGTTGGAATTGCGGCCAAACGGGGCATTGGTTCGGCGCTTGCCAGCAAGCGAGGAGAAAGTTCTGCTTCCAGTGCGGGAAGTTCGACGTGATCGCACCGGAATGCCCGAATTGTTTGTCGGGAAATGCTTACGGAGGTCGACGATAAGGGTCGACGCAACCTCCCCGAAAACGCCGATCCAACATCCCGGATCCCGTGTCTTGAAACCCCCAAGAAACCCTCCAACCGCCCCTATTCCAACTTCAAGGGAATCCCTTTTAGTAGAGTCCCGTACAGAACCCTATCCCGGCGATAATCGCATTTTCCTCCCTTTACAACATGGTAAATACCTTTTCCAAGCCCTCCTCGATACCGGCGCAACCCATTCTTATGTAGGCCCCAAAATTGCTCAATTATTTCGACCTTACTTAACCCCTTCCCAAGCTTGTATGATCCTATCCAATAATGCCAAGGAGAGAATGCTCGGAGAGGTCATCGTCGCGATCCAGGTCGATGACGAAATCCATCACCTCCCCCAACGCGCAAGCGAGACAATGGGGTATGAGGTAGTCCTAGGAATGGATTTTATTGCTCGATTTGGAGTAACCATAGACAGAGATCTAAGGACGTGGCGGACTCCGAATGGACCTCCTCACCCTTTCACTCCGAATCTCCAACCAACCCTTTCCCCATGAACCCCGCTTGCGCCTGACTTTCCGAAGCAACTCCCGAAGAAATCTCAGGAATTCAAATCCTACTTGACCACCTCATTCTACCTCCCTCCTCCACTTTAGGAACCACCCCTCTTGTAATCGATTCCATTGATGTTCAACGTCACCCTCCCATTAAACAACGTCCTTGTCGCATGGCTCCCCGTGTTTTAGAAGCGGCCCAAAAAGAGGTTAATTCCATGCTCCAAGCAGGCATAATTGAACCCCAAACCTAATGGCTCCTATCGATTTTGTATAGATTACCGTGACGTTAATAAAGTCACTAAAAAGACGCCTATCCCCTCCCTAGCATGGATCGTATCCTCGACAGCCTCCGAACAGCCCGTTACATTTCCAAATTAGACCTTAGCCAAGCATATTTTCAAGTTTCCCTTGATCCCTCCAATAAAGAAATTACCGCTTTTGCAGTCCCCGGTAGAGGCCTTTTCCAATTTACCCGCATGCCCTACGGCCTCACCAACGCTCCCGCAACCTTCCAACGTATCATGGACAAACTAATCACCCCGGATTGGGAACCCCACATTTTCGCGTATTTAGACGACGTAGTAATCGCGACCGACACTTATGAAGAGCACCTTGAGTGGCTCACAAAAGCTTTGACCCGTTTAAAGGAAGCAAATTTAGAGATCAACCGTGAGAAACATGAATTTTGTTGTTCCGAAGTCCGATATTTCGGCTTTTTGATAAATAAAGACGGCATGATAGCAGACCCCGAAAAAATAGAATCCATCCTTTCTTACCCTTCTCCAACCACCCTTAAACAGCTCCGACGCTTCCTTGGAATGGTCAAATGGTATTCCCGATTTTTAAAAGATGTCTCCAAAGACCAAACTCCCCTTACCCGCCTCCTACAAAAAGATGTTGCTTGGGAATGAGGTCCCGAGCAAGAATCCGCTTTTGAAACTTTGAAAATAGCCCTCACCAAAACTCCCGTCTTAGCTCGCCCCGATTTCACCCTTCCCTTTTCCCTCCAAACAGATGCTAGCGATACGGCTATCGGGGCAGTTCTCGTACAAACCATGGACGGTGAAGAGCACCCGATAGCCTACGCTAGCCGCTCCCTTACCCGCGCGGAGAGAGACTATTCCCTGACCGAAAGGGAGTGTCTGGCCGTCGTGTGGGCAACCCAAAAGTTCCGCCCCTACATTGAAGGTTCCAAAGTTACAGCGGTGACGGACCACAACAGTCTCCGGTGGCTTCACCACCTTAAAGACCCCACTGGACGATTGGCCTGATGGGCATTGGCCCTTCAAGGGCAGCCCATGAAGATCGTCCACCATAAAGGGATCCACAACGTCGTGCCAGACGCTCTCTCCCGAATGTACGGCGACCCCATGGACGGCATGGCTGCCGTCGGTAACGATCCTGACCCGTGGTACTCCAATAAACTTCGCAATGTTAGTGATTTTCCCTCCAAATATCCCGACTGGACAATCAAAGACAATAGACTGTAGCACCACCGTCCTAATCCCCTCCTAGATCCCATTGTCCCCGACCTTGATGGTTGGAAATTAGTCCTTCCCCTTTCCTTACGCCAAAGAGCCCTTTCTGACGTCCACGATCCTTCCCAATCCGGTCACCTTGGCATTGATAAGACTTATCACCGTCTGACGCAGGACTTCTACTGGCCTGGAATATTCCAGGACGTAGTCCAATTTGTCAGTCGGTGTCTTCAATGCCAACAAAGTAACGTTTTGCAGCGGTCATCGGCGGGGTTGATGCGGGAGCGCCCGGTGGAGGCGCCCTGGACCCTGTCGTGGCTGCTGACATTATGGGTCCCTTCCCTCCCAGTAAGTCCCAAAATAAATATCTCCTCGTTTTCCAAGACCTCTTCATAAAATATATCGAATTAAAACCCCTCCATAAAGCTTCCGCCAAACCAATCTTTTCCGCTTTCGAGTCCCTTGTCCTCCACCGATGGGGATGCCCCAAATTCCTCCTTACAGATACCGGAACAGAATTTTGTAACAGAGACGTGACGAACAGACTAACGATGTACGGAATACAACAGACGACAATCCCTCCCTACCACGCCCAAGCTAATCCTGTAGAAAGAGTTAATCGAACCCTTAAAACCATGATCGCGACGTTTATTGGAGAAGACCACCGAAATTGGGACAGGCACCTTCCTGAATTTTGTTTCGCCTATAATACCGCCGTGCATTTCTCGTCCCTCGTCTCTCCCGCGTTCCTCAATTTTGGTCGAAACCCCCGTCCCTTCCAAAACCTCCGACACGAGATTAAAACAGATTCCTTAATAACTCTCCGATATCCTCAAGAATGGTCCAACCGCATTTCCCGTTTAACCCTTTTATATGACATAGTTCACCGAAATGTAGAAAAAGCCTCCTATTGTCAAGCGTCCTATTATAATCGTGGGCGTCGTAACGACCGTTACCAGGTCGGTGACCTCGTCATGAGACGCTAACGAATACTTTCCTCCGCTGCCCAAAACTTCGCATCCAAACTCGTCCTTAAATTTTCAGGCCCTTACATAATTTCCAAAATCCTTTCCCCCGTCGTTACGAATTAAAAGATTCCGTCGGAAACGTCATTCCAAAAGTCCACATTAAAGATCTCAAACCCTTTAGATCCCCTCCAAATTTCGATAATTCAGTTTCCGATAACCCTTTTTCGAGTCAAGATACTAATGATATTTCCCAACCTGGACCATCTTCACAAACTCCTGACATTTCCACCCAACAAATACCACAATCGACACCCACGCAAATTTCTCATTCCCCACCTATGCCTACTCCACACCCTCGTCGCGGACGAGGGAGACGCCGTAAAACCCCAGCACCCCAAAATGTTCCTCAAATAATAAATACACCACCCACTCCAATTCAACCCCCTCGTAGAGGACGAGGGAGGCCCCGAAACACTCCAATACCACCGAACAACACCCAAATTACGAACCCCTTACCTACCCCCATCCCACCGCCTCGTCGAGGACGGGGCCGACCCCGAAAACATCCTGTCAACCCTTCGATAAATGTAATGGTGAATGACCAACCCTTCAATACCTCCCTTCATGTCCCTGCGCATCCTTCGGCCCCCAAATAAATTAATGATGAATAATAATTGAATCGTCCCAAAATTTTGGCGCCCAAACCCCAAATAAGACCCACAAAGAAAATTTTAAATTAAATTTGGCGCGGTAAATGACCTTCACAAAGTTGGTTTAAATCTAGTAATGTCCTTTCTTGAGACGCCAATTCTGTCCCACTCATCACTGTAGCGAATTCTTACCGTTCCTTTCCTCCGTTCCCTCTCTGGTTTCGGTCAAGCTTTTCCCGATCGCGCATTCGACCAGGGTTTCTAAATGCCCCCAAAGAAACCACGCTTTTCCACTTTTAAGTCCCCTCTCACCCCCAAAAGCGGTATTATAGACTAACAATAGCGAAAACCCACCACCATTAAAGCACCCGGTCGCCGAAAGATCGCGCGGGAGTAAACGTCGACAAAGGGTTTATATCAAAATACGCGCACTAGAGATACCCTCCCAAACAACCTAAGCAAAGTAATAGTACCCACTACCTCCCCTTTATTCTGACATAGAAATTCTAGGCACAACACTCATCAAAAATCAAGCCAGGTAAAATTATGTAATATTTCTCCACCCATCATTTAGCTTCCCCCCTTTTCTTTCATTTTGGTCAGATACTAATTCATTTTCGTTACAGGATCATCAGTCAATATCAGATTAGTTCGTAAACGGCAACAGGAGGGTCGCTCAGACCCGCGACCCCCCTGAATGAGAGCGCAGCATGGATGGATGAGTGATCGCGATTAAGAACCCGCCGATTATTATATCTCTCTTCCCCGTTTCCGGTCAAGGCGGGGGGGGGGGGGGGGGGGGGGGGGTAGTAATGTGGTGACACCCGTGCTCCCCCGTTACAATCGCTGCGCTTCTCCCACCTCGCGCTCCCACCTCAAAATAACCCACAATCCTTCCCTCACCTTACCCCTTTACCCTGCTCACCGGTGTCGGGCCGATGGAGGCGACGGAGAACCAACAAGAACTACCCTCAACAGGAGCTTCGAGGCCGGCGACAGACCCCTAACCCTTCCAAGGAAAAGGAGCAACGCGGGACTTCGGAAAACTAGACGAAGCTGCCCAGACGATTGCGAAAACGCCCATCCGGAGCCATCTGTCGCCGAGCCCGAAGACCTCAGCCCACCCGTCACCGCAGGATATCCGCCAGCCCCATCGACCCCGATCACCGGTTGGTGATGTTATTCTTTTCCTCACATTGTCCGTGAAACGTAGGCTATACCACCACGTTGTCTCACGAATGTAAGCTGTTTCCACATTGCACGGACACAACTTACGTATTCAACATGTAATGTGTACGAATATTTTGTGTATTTCTTCTAGAAATCCGCTTTTGTAATTCACTTAAAGCGATAATGAAATGAATTACCTAATAGGTATTAATAAGTAAACGTGATCCAAATTATATCGTGTTTGGTCTGATATTTCACAAAAATCTCACTAATATGATATTAGTAATTGCATATTAAAAAAGTTTATGCATCATGCTGTCCTTCTGTTTTATTTGCTGCCCTTTTCTTTGTTCGGCAAACTACAAAAGGGAGCTGCCAGGCTCAAAAATCGATTCTATTCTTCCGAAGTTGTCCCATTTCGATTCCGAGCTAAGGGGCAGTGTGAGAGACATTACTGTATAGGGTATATATTTTATAGCAGTTTTTAATGTATAGACAATAGCATTTTCACTTTTATTTTGCACATATCTGTTAAAGTATTCCTTGTATTCAAAAGGAATAAACAGTTCTTTAAATCTTATTCTCTACACTTGATTCTCTACTCAAAACTGCCTTGCCATTTTTAAGAAGAGAAACTATAGCTTTAATGTTGACAGGATCATATCCTACCCTACCATATTACTTGGATTAATAACCAGCTTTTATTTGTTCAAGATCTGTTTAGAAAATTTGGAACAACATGATAGAATATTTCCAAATACTCTGCGGCATCGCTATAGTGATTCTTTATCTCTATTACCATCTCACTTCTAACTACGATTTTTGGAAGAAACTTAACATACCTGGACCAGCACCGACAATACTTTTTGGAAATTTGAAAGAAATAGCCTTTAGAAAGGAATCGATGAGTGAGTCAGTGAAGAGACTATATGACGAATTCAAACATGAACCATTGTTTGGAATATTTGAAGCAACGACCCCTACTTTGATTGTCAATGATTTGGATTTGATCAAAGATGTTCTTGTTAAGGATTTCCCTATATTTGCAGATCGAGGACTACCTTATTATAAAAAGGTACAAAAGTCGTTCTAATCAGTAATCAGTTATTTCAATAGATGACGTTGTGGTATTTAATCTAATCGAATGACTATGATGAATAGATCAGTAAATGTAGGTAATAAAATTTCGAGATCAGAATTTACAATTGCTTGTATTTCTTCGTTTTACACAACAAAGTAACCATATTAGATAAATGTAACTTACTTTTGACAGAAAAAATGGCTGTAGTTCCGAATAGCCCCGGTGGCCGATCGACATGAGCTTTGGAGGGAGGAGAGGGGGGAGGGAGAAATCCCCAAATATAAAACGGTATCCACATCAGACCAGTAGTTCCAGAGATTTTAATTAAAAACTTTCGCAGAATACATAGAATTTTGCTTATACAGACGTGACTAACACAACCATCCCCGCTGTAGAAACCGTGGTCGTCAAGCGTCAAGCAGCCGATGGCACAGTAGGGGGTCTCGACCTGGGTATCTACAGGGTGTCGTATATGTATAAAGCGCATTATTTTGTAAACTGTGCTTCACGTTGACATTAATCTCGTCGTTTTACTCGTTTTGATATGCTGAATACGAATATGATTTTTGTTTTTAATGGAAATAACAAGCTGTCGAAATATTCGCAAACAACTTTACACAGAATTTTACCCAATAATGTAAGGCATATGTAAGGCGAATTTGCCAGTTATACATATACGAACAGAAGGTAACACTTTGTTCGTCTACGAATATCAAACTGTAGTAGGTTAGGTTAGGTTATATTCTCTGTGGCGGGGGTGCCGGGGAAGGGGCAAAGCCTAAAACACAAGAATAATTACTTTAAATACAATGGTACAATGATCACAACTGAATGAGACACCCTATAGATACTCAGGTCGAGACCCCCTACTGTCTCATCGGCTATCTGTATAGGCAGAATTCTATGTATTCTGCGAAAGTTTTTAATTAATATCTCCGAAACTACTGGTCTGATGTGGATACCGTCTGATATTTGGGGCCTTCCCCCTCCCCCACCCCCTCCCCCCTCCGCCGGGGCTATTCGGAACTATACCCGAAAAAATTAATAATTACAGATTTAGTTTTGGTGAAAAGTAGTGTGTATCTAAACGTTTAATACGCATTGGATGACATGAATCAACTTGTATCAACGAGTTTTTAATTATTCGGACAATGGACTATGGAGAGAGTTCCAATCTGAATTTAATTTCGTATTTTATATTTTTTATTTTTTAAATTCTATACTGTTTCTTTAAAAATTGTTCTCTCTCTATATGAAACTCTTTCATTTAACAATTATAAGGATAAAAGGTGTCCAAATGTTACTATATCTTGTATTCAATTTATTTTAATACTATTTAATAATAATGTAAATAACTATTTAATCTTACATTGCGTATAGTTTCGTAATCCCTTGAATTCTTAAATGGCGTCTATGAGACCCACATGAACGTCGGAATAAATAATACTATGAATTGCAACAGTGGCGTAACTAATGTGTTTAACAGGGCCCCCCCCCCCCCCCCCCCCCCAAAATATTAAAACCCAGAATATTTTTAATTTCACCAAACTATGCCGGGTATAGTATTACCTCGAAATAAGCAAGTGGTCTCTGCTTCGAAATAAGCAACTCGCTATCCCCTCTTCTTTGTTTGAAGTCGCCCGCAAAGTGAGAGGTACGAGAAATGAGTGAGAGGTCCATGAAAGCGCGAAGCCGATGTTTAGGGTAATAAATTGTCACGCTCGACTGAGCAGTGACATCGGTTAGTAGAAGAAGGATGGAATATATGTAAAAACTGCTTTCTATCCTTGTTCAAAAAATAACATCGCTGCTCGGTCGATCACTTTATGATCTGCCGCTACCTCGGTTCTCTCACTAGTTTTTCGCGTTCTCTATCGTCCCGTTTCGAGAACAAAGTCAAGCGGAATAGCAACCTGCTTCGAAAGAAGCAACTGTTCGGTCCCGAGCCACTTGCTTATTTCGAGGCAATACTGTATTAGCAAAAGTAAAGAAAATTATATTTAATGTTATCACAGTATTAATAAGTTATGAAAGAAAAATTTTTAAATCCTTTTGTAATTATGGTTGCGCCACTGAACTACAATTATAACTACAGTAAAACCTTACTGTATCGTTGTCGACGAGACCGTAGGGGTAAAAAATTTTTCAAGCTTCCAAGCTCTCATTTGAAAGATAGGAGGAAAGATAGAAATGTATCATTTTCATAGATTATGATGGTAGAATATGGCACTTGTATGTTTTAAAGTCCATGTGAACACCAAACCACTCACGTGGCAATATGACGAGAGTCTACTGTAAATGCTAAAAGATTGTATTCATAGGTAGAACCATTAGCGGAACATCTCTTCTTCCTGGAATCCGAAAGATGGAAACCACTACGGACAAAACTTTCACCAACTTTTACTTCCGGCAAACTGAAAGAGATGTTTCCTCTTATAATAGACTGTGCGCAACATTTGGAAAAACACCTGGACAAAATGGTAGAGAAACAAGAGCCAATAGAATGTCACGAATTAGCTGCAAAATTCACTACCGATGTAATCGGTAACTGTGTCTTTGGGATTGTTACAAATGCTCTCTCGGACGAAAATAGTAAATTCCGTGAAATGGGCAGAAGATTTTTAGCACCATGTTTTCGAACGACAGTTAGAACTGCAATAAGGCAGTTTTTCCCTCGACTGTACGTTTCGATTGGAAATTATATTCAAGCTGTTGGAGTGAACGAATTTTTTATAAATATGGTATCTGATAGTATGAGATACAGGAAAGAAAATAATATATATAGACCAGATTTTATTAACACACTCATGGAACTTCGAGAACACCCTGAAAAGCTGCCAACTGTTGGTGAGTATTTGAATTCGTAATACAAAATATAAGCGATCTTCTTTTGGAACATAATCTTATTTAACAAAATAATCACAATCTCCTTAAATATTCTTTAATGCGTTGATTACTACATTACCCATATATGTATGTGTGATGGGTTTTGCATTCAAACCTATTGCCCCTATTATTATGCATACTTATATAATTACGGATAGTATAAATTTCCACATGCCAGTTTGTTGACTCACTTAATTAGAAAACTTCATTAGAAAGTGTTGGGATTCGGGTGAATGAGTTACACCAAGTTCTAATAATATGCTTTATTAGCGGAGACACGCTGGCTCAACAAACTGAACTTCATAAAAGAAAAGATTAAAACAACGACAAATACACGTGTTCTCGATTCGCAAGTCTGAATCTATCGCTAATCTCTTGGTTTTAGCACAAGAATATACAGTGGCGATCAAAAGTTTCTGGTCAAATGTTTTTTTTTGCAGTATTCATAAAATAACAGCTACATATAGAGTAAATAGTGCCCGACTGTCATGAAAGAATTTAATTTTAACAATAAATGATGTAGTTGAAGTTAGAGGAATGTTGCGTGTTCAAAAATATGAATAAATAAATTCCCGGCTGCCATCATAGCTACGATACGTTGAAATCATGAATACAGAAGTACACAAGGTATACATATATTGGTCATCGGTCACCATGGTGTTGCCTGTAGAAACAGTAGAAAAGCGGCGGTCCCATACTAATAGCTGATGTACACGGTGCGAGAAATCTCGTAGGAGAAGCCCTCGAATGCTACTCATATACGAGCTCGTATCGTGTACACGTTTCACGTGCGTGCACGCATATTATCACGCACGAGCTCGAATTGATTTCCAACATGTTGGAAAGGCGAGTTCTCGTTCGTGACTCGCACGAAAATGAATTCGGAAAGAATGACAGGCCAGGCAGGCCATGTGCGCCCTGTAATTTTAACCCTTTATTTACTGCTTTTTTTTAATCTATTTCATCTTTCTTCCCTTGATACATTTGAAAATCGTAAATATACCCGGACATGTCTGAACTACACCACAATTTATAGTCTCTTTTTATTGGCTGGAGTGGACCTTAAAGTCTCAATGGGTCTCAAAGCGTTTAAATTAATACAGTACCTACCATAAGTAAACTGACGAAACTTATATAAGTCCCATCAGTAAATAAAGGGTTAAACTCTGAGCTCGAATCAAACGCGTTGGTACATTCGATTTATATCTCGAATCGTGTCAACACCTTCACGCATGCAAGTTTCGAGATGCGATCCTCGAACGCTTTTCACGAACGAGATTTCTCGCACCGTATACGTCGGCCATAATGCGTACGTGATCACGGACACACACGGATGGGCAGAATTTAATATGTTAGTTTCGACAGTTTTTCGAAAATATCTCGAAAACTAAGGC
This sequence comes from Osmia lignaria lignaria, assembly GCF_051020975.1. Lineage (NCBI taxonomy): Eukaryota > Metazoa > Arthropoda > Insecta > Hymenoptera > Megachilidae > Osmia > Osmia lignaria. The sequence goes on from NC_135035.1 coordinate 4,499,168, forward strand.
CGAGCAGCGGTTATATGTATAGGAAAAAGTTATTCAAAATGTTGATTTCTACAACATATTTAAAAATCATCGAAATCGGAGGTGCCGTCCGTAATCTAAATAACTACCGAAACCTCTCATCTCCACAAAAAATCAGAGAGCCCGATTGCAATTTGCCAAGAATCATCGACACTGGACTGTGCAGGATTGGAAAAAAGTGCTGTTCTCTGCTAAATCAAAGTTTAAATTATTTGGAAGTGATGGAAAACAGTATTTTCGACGTCTTGTTGGCGCCATATACAATTTTAAATAACAAATACCAACAGTCAAACACGGTGGTGGAGAAGTCATGATCTGGGCAGCCTTTTCGTATGAAGGAATGGATCATGTGTGATGGATCGCTTCGTGTATAAAGACATACTGGACAAAGAAATGCTTTCTTTTGCCAAGGATAATATGCCTGATGGATGGATCGTTCAACATGATAGAGATCCAAAACATGTTTCAAAGATTGTATCACAATATTTGTCTGCCAAAAAGGTACGAGTTTTAGAATCGGCTGCTCAATCTCCGGACTTAAATCCTATTGAGCATCTTTGGGATGAACTTGGTCGCCGAGTAGCCAACAAGAGACATTCGAATAAACGGGATTTATCCAAGACTTTAAGTGAAGAATGGTATAAAATTCCTCGACACACAATCATTCATTTAATCGAATCAGTACCATGTCGCACAGTGGGACAAAACGGCTTTTGGCGATCAAAAGTCGATTTTCGTGAATTCGAGAATTGAAAAACTATTTGCGTACATCGATAGAGAATAAACTGTAGTTTAACGTAGTATAATCCGTTTTTTCATGTTTGCTTCCGTTTTGGCGTGGTTCGCACTCAAAGTCAGTAGAAGTTCGTCAGAACGAAACGCTAATGATATTACCCGTAACTTCAATGTACGATTCTAATGAATTTTACTCGGAAAGATAAAATTCAAATGAATTATAAAGTTTACTAGATTAGTATAGATTCTATTCAGTGCATAAAGTAAGTTAAAATGTTAACAACTTTTTAAATAATAGGATCTGATTGAAACGAAGTACATTTAACTAAAATCTCAACTTTGCGTCTGATTTTTAAAAAATTCCACAACTTACAACATGTTTAATTATTACTGCAGGAAAGAGTGAATCTTTCTCTATCAGAATCTGAAAAAATTGGGTGCACGCTTTTGCACTTTTTCAAGAAAATGGCGATTGAATGAAATTACACCCACCTTGGCCGCTGCGCGCGAAGATGGAAAAGCAGTACCAGATACAATTATTAACCAGTTAACTGCATTCCACATATATATTCGTCATCCAAAACTTTATTTCGTCCTTGCAATATGCCATAATAAATTTTCATAATTGTCGAAATTGTTTTCACGAATGATTTGGTATAGATCATAATAAATATAAATATATATATTATAACAAAACATGTCTTGTCATTTTTTAATTATTAAATCCGTTTTTATTATAGTTATTAACAGTTTTGAGTCAAATTTTTGTTAAATGACATAAAATATGTCTAACAATTGAAGGATATTGAACGCGTTACACTTTATACGTGAAGATTTTGACACCCTGTAGTTCAATATGATTTATATTGGTACAACTTGAGTACCATAATATAGGCAAAAATTTCCCAAAATTTCATTAAAATATTTCCAATAGAACCGAAGTTACAGATTTTTGATCGCCGAAAGCCGTTTTGTCCCACTGTGCGTCATTGCGAAGCAGTCATTATTTCTAAGGGCATGACTTCCAAATATTATATTAAACATTACTGTTGTTTTTTAAAGTATTTTCCTGTGATTCAATTGATTTCTATTGTCACATCCCGGCGAAAATTTCAAAATTTACCACCTTGCGTTCCTTTACTAAACCTTCGGGTTTCGGTAGTCTTACTGATGTAAAGAGCGTAAGGGTTTCTCTTTACCCTTTTCCTTTAATTCATCATGTTTCTCCTCGACCTTATGCTTCCTCATCAAGCCTTCGGGTTTCGGTAATTCCCCATGTGAGGAGCGCATTATCATACTTTTTAATTTTTCATCATTCATTTCTAACCTTGTGTATCTTGTCAAGCCATTACAGGTTTCGGAACACTCTCATGCAAGGTACACAAAGAAGGTTATACATACTTATTTTTCTTTTTCAAATAGTACTGGTAATCCTCCTTGAAACTACCGCTGCGCTCAACTGCGTAGTAATAGAAACAGCGTACTGTCAGATACTCCTGAGTCAGCTATTTTTTCTTTGAATGTTAGAAACCAGGCATCTGGTTAATACCGAGTTCCTAGTTCCTTCAAACACTTCCTGTCATAAATTACCTTCCCCAAAATCCTAGACTTTCTCTTTTCCCACTCCTCTGTACAAAACCCTTATAGTTTTCCCCTGAAGCTTTTCCTCGCTTGCTCAACCCCCGTTTTTCTTTAGAAAGTTTTCGAACTCCGTTCCGAACGCATCGTCTTGTAAAATAAAGATCATTTTGCTAACACAAATAATTATTCTTGTGATTGCTATCCTTCGGGTTCACGACAGTACATACAACCAGTGTTTCTCTACCTTTTTTGTGCCATGCCGCACTTAAGCCTTTCTAAAATACTTATGCCCCCTATGTAACGTATACATAATTTTTAATATTCGTGTAAGCAGAGTATTGTAAAGGTGCTATTCTATTCCGCGCCTCTTCTTCGAGATCAACGTGTAGCAACACTTTGCATCTTGTCGCCACAAATCCAAAGCCACTAATTCAAAACCATATCTCCCCGCGCCATTATCTGTGGGGCTAGTGGCTTCTACGTCATTCTTCGCTTTTGTGCCGAAGTCGTCACACGTGTTATCAAGAAATAAGCTAATTTTATCATTGCAAGGATGAACTCAATAGAAGAAAGATCATCGAAGCAAGGGTTCGAACATGCTCTTGAAAGACGCATCAGAAAATTAGAAAAGCTATTAAAGAAGAATAAGAAACGACGCTCGAGTCGACAGCGAAGCGCGTCACCGATTTTATCGGAGGGGCTGCATTCGGACGATGGGAATAGTAAGCTGAATTTTAAGATTCAGAGAAAAAGAGACGTACTACAGGCTCTAACCTGTCTCTAGCCTATAAAGGCATATGGCGGTCTAACCGTCTGAAGTATGCATCTGTATGCATGCATATAAAAAGAAAAAATGAAGGAAATATTTTCGCGGCTGTTTGTTCTTTATGTTATAGGCTCTAACCTATAACATACAGATGGCATCGTCAATCGTGATTCTCATACAGACTCTAATCTGTGTGTAGTGAACTTCGCAGAAGTCACACAATTCTGATTGTTACAATTTCTGCATAAATATGTTTATGCATTACTATATGGTCATAATTTTCTGTAGGTTTTCAATGACCTATTTCCATGTATATTTTGCTATTTCAGAGGTTATGCGAATAACGCCAGCGTAGGGTCGGCGAATGGCTCGCATCAAGTGAAAATAAAGCAAGATATTTTGTCCGATAAAGCCAACTACACACCTGATGAAGTAATTCATGTTGCTATTGATGAATCAGAGAACGGTGGAAAAGCAATCGAAGTGGATCTATCTGATAATAATGCTTTTGATAAGGAGATACTGAATATTATCGGTTAACGAATAACTGCAGATAAAGTGTTAGCTCCGTCTCTACATAAAGAGATGGCAGTTAGATGGGAAGAAATTATTAAGCTGGGTCTGCCATTAGAGGATCGGATGGCAATCCTGAAAAAGTATCCGTCGCCGAGTAACTGCTGCTTAACCAACCTACCTAAGTGAAATGAGGAGGTAAAGGCTTCTTTATAGAAAGCAATCACCAAAAGGGATGAACGGATTATTGCAAAACAAGAAAAGATTACAGCTTGCATAGCGGTGAATGGTAAAGCTTTATCAGTTCTTTTATCAAATGATAAAGAAAATTTACCGCTCGTAGAGCTCTTAAGTGACTGTAGTAGATTACTAGCGGACATTCATCACGATGAGTCTTTAATTGATAATAAGAATCGATAACACGACAGCCATATCGTACATTAATCGTAATGACAGAATCCAATTTGTTAATTTAAATCGTATAACAAAAGAGATTTGGAAGTGGTGTGAAAAGAGAGATTTATGGATATTTGCGTCATATATACGCTCAAAAATTAACACAGAGGCCGATCGAGAATCGAGGAGGTTAGAAAGTGAGACGGAATACGAACTGTCACGAGAAGCTTTCTTCAAAATCGTTTGGAAAACCAGACCTTTGGAAAACCAGACATTGACCTGTTTGCGAGTAGGGCAAACACAAAATGCAGAACCTATGTTTCTTGGAGAAGGGATCCAGGTGCTATAGCGATTGATGCGTTTACAATATCATGGAAGCTATATTTCTTTTATGCCTTTCCCCCCTTCTCAATTTTGTTAAAAGTTTTACAAAAGATTAAGATCGATGGGTCACGTGGAGTATTAGTCGTACCATTTTGGGAGACCCAGCCCTGGTTTACCGTGTTCGAGTCTATGTTGTCAACTGATCCGTTATATTTCTCTCCAGATATTAATCGGTTGACCTCCAGCAGCAAGGAGCAACATCCTCTCTGGGAAAAGAATACCCTGGTTGCCGGGTGCTTATCAGGCGAGCGTTTCATATGAGGGGAGTTCCATCTTCAGCGATGAATATCATGATCGCCTCCCTAAGTGAAGGGTCGTTAAAACAGCACGAATGTGCAATTAAAAGATGATGGTCCTTTTGCACGGAAAATTCGATGGCTGTAGTTCTGAATACGACCGGTCGCCAGTCAAGATGAAATTTTGAGAGGAAGGGGGAGGGGGGAGGGGACGCCAAATATAAAGTGGTATCATCGGCTTCCAATTAGTTTCCGAGATATTAATTAAAAACTTTCAATACATAGAATTTTTCCTGTACAGACGTAACTAACACTACCGTCTTCGTTGTAGCAACCGTCATCGTCAAGTGTCGAACAGCCGTTCACACCATAGTGATATCGGCTTCCGTTTCTATAGGGTGTTCCATGTAAAATCTATTTTTTTAGTTACATTACGTTATGTTTTATATTTTATTACTAGTTCTCAAGGAATTAAACACATTTGATTTATACGTAGGTTAGGTGAGGGTAGACAAATTTCCGGCCGCCGACAAGCGGCCGGCAACGCTACGGCAGTCGTCGTATCTCCAAAGTTTTGAATAGAACACCCTATAGATAGTTAGGTTGAAATCCCCGCTGTGTCAACGACTGTTAGACACTTGACGATGTCAGCTTACTACAGTGAAGACGGTTGTGTTAGTTACGTCTGTATAGGAAAAATTCTATGTACAGTAAAACTTGGATAAATTCAACGAAAGAATGCTTGGATAAGTGAAACATCGCTATTCCCTCCACTTAGGGGGATCCCCCTAAGCGAACCGAGCCGCTCGACCAGGAAACCGTGTAATATGACCCTACCGTAATATTGGTGTGAGTAATACACTGGGTCCCAATCTTGGTTGAATTTATCCAGGTTTTACTGTATTGTACGAAAGTTTTTAATTAATATCTCGGAAACTAATAGGAAGCCGAAGATACCACTTTATATTTGGGGTCCCCTCCTCCCGTCCCTCTCCACCTTCCCCCTCAAAATTTCATTTTGATCGGTGACCGGTCGTATTCGGAACTTCATCCAATTCGATAGAGCCGTTCAGTGGGTCAATACCTGAAATTTTACTGTTTTTAACCAAAGAATATGAAGCGGGCGCGTCCTGTGGCTCCTTGAATTCAACCAGATTAGCGACTGCTTTGTTAGTGGGACCCGATATGGCACAGGACCCTAGAATGCGGCGGTTTTTCAAAGGAGTCTTTAATATGCGACCATCAAAACCGAAATACGACCTGATATGGGACCCGAACATAGTTTTAAGTTATTTTACGTCGTTACCTGAGAACGGAGAATTAAATTTAAAGATGTTATCAGAAAAATTAATAACCTTACTAGCACTAGTTACGGGACATAGAATTCAGACGTTCTCAATAATTAATATCAATGATATTAAGAAAATACTAGGTATATACGAGATTAAGATTCCCAGTAGAATTAAGACTACAGGTTCGAAAAGAAAACAACCAGTCCTTATCTTGCCTTGCTTTTTAGAAAACAGCAAGCTTTGCGTTGCGTCTGCTGTAGGTTCATATCTAGAAAGAATAACACCTTTACGAGGCGCTGTAGAAACTGTTCATATCTTTCAAAAAACCATATGGGACAGTCACAGACTAATATTCATGAAGTTATTTATAAAGGACAAGTTGAAATGGCGCTTATACGCTGTTTGTTTTTTGATGTTTCATTGTTAGATTATTTTGAAAAGTAAATAACATTAACTAATAATAACTATGTATAAGTATGGTCTCTCACCACCTATGTACATATAAACGTCTACACAGAAAAGTTTGAATAAATATTTCTTTTGTCATTCATACTTTTCAGTTATACACTAAATTTTAGAATATTTAATAATTACAGATTAAATTTTTTTTCAAAATCATTTATTAATATCGTAAAGAATAAAATTTTGAAATTTGCTGCTTTTCTTCTACCGCCATTTTCCTTAGGGAAATCTGATTCGATCGCAAGTGTACATATAACAGGGAGCAAGTGAACAAACAAAACGTTATTGTATTTTACAGAATTGACAGATGAGTTCCTCACCGCTCAAGCATTGGTCTTATTCATAGCTGGATTCGAGACCTCCTCGACGACTATATCCCATACTCTTTACGAATTAGCGCAAAATCATGAAATACAGGACAAATTACAGAAAGAAATAAAGCAACATGATGAAAAATATGGGAAAACTTTAACGTACGATCAAATTAAAGAAATGAAATATTTGGAAAAAGTATTTAAAGGTATATATTATTCAATAAAGTAATCATATATGGCCAAAAATACTTTTCTATTAAATTTTATTAATTTTACATAATTTTCAACCTATTGTTCTTTTATACAGAAACATTGAGAAAATATCCAATATTACCTATGTTACCGCGAGAAGCATTAAAGAACTACACGTTTAATGGTACAAAAATTACCATACCAAAAGGTACAAAAGTTTGGATACCAGCATTTCCGATCCATCGAGATCCAAATATTTACCCAGATCCTGATAAATTTGATCCTGAGAGATTCACTGAGGAAGCGGTTGCCAACAGACACCCCATGAGTTTCCTGGCATTTGGTGATGGCCCAAGAATTTGTATTGGTATGGAAAATTTTAATATTCTAACAATATTTAAAAGATCTTTCCAATAATAAAAACAGTATTAATATTGTATATAATTTACTGTATACATTAGTGTTCGAAAATAATGTAAACAGGATATCAAAAAAAGAATGTGCATTATTAACATTACAGTATAACGAAAAACTTTTGAAGATTTTGTAATTTGTAACATCATTTCCAAAATATAAGTTATTTGATATTGGTTATTTCGCTTAACGCTTTTATGACTAAATTAACCTTTTTTAATAATTTGCAATTATTACTCACACAGGGTAATCCTTTCGCTAGTGGACCCAAAAAGAAATGCCGTAACAATAGAATGAAGAAGTCGACATTCCATTTCTGTCATCGCTTACTTGACGGAGGTGGCCCCTGCAGCGGAGACGGCTGTGTGCGTGAAAATATGTTAAGAACATATTCTGTTTTCCGCAGCGTTTAAATGAGACTCTTCTGCTCATTACACACATTTTCACGCACACAGCCGTCTTCGCTGCAGGGGTCACCTCCGTCAAGTAAGCGATGGCAGAAATCGGGTGTCGACTTCTTCATTCTATTGTTGTGGCACTTCCTTTTGGGTCCACTAGCGAGAGGATCACCCTGCAAATCTGCAGAGTCTGCCACTTAACTGCAAACCCGCATGCGCGAGAACACAGAAAAATGGTAACATCGCTAAAAGTAGATATAAGTGCCATCTGTGAACTGTTGCTGAATGGTTCGAATGTCTATATTTGCGTTCCTCTGGCAACCCTAAAATTCACCTCCTTACCGCGATTTTTATTCCTCCGTTGAGCTAGTATATTTTATAGCTTCGTCTACATATATATATATGTCTACTACTGCATGTTTTTACTAAATGTGAATTAACTTTTGTTCTATCTAAATCATGTGGAACATATGTGATCCATTAAACACTTGATACCATAAATAAGAATACACAATGCGGCAAGAAAGTAAGTAATGAGGCTAGTAAAAAAATACAGAACACTAATACATAACATTGGAGACTTTTTATTTATTTCCTTCAAAATAATCTTCAAGGAATTCGGTTAAAACGTTTCAATACAACGTTTACATCGATCACATAATTGTTTTAAAAAATTTGAAGATTGTTCTGCTTTAATTTTTTTTAGTTGTCTTGTAAATGTCACTTACAGTCTGTTGAATATCAAGCACAATTTGGAATTATTTATTTTTCAATTTCAATTTTAATTGTAGGAACAAAAAAAGTTTGCGAAGGCCAAATTAGCGATGTATGTGCAGGTACACACACTGTCATACCACACTCGCCTAAGGAATCTTATGGATTCCTTATTTACTTTCAATTCATCAACCATCCTTCGGAGTGTTAAAGAGGCGTCGTTTTTAAGTAAATCTCTCGCTTTGCTTAGTACTTCGGGGTTTGATGTCGTTCTTGATTGTTCACTTCGGACATCATTTTCAATATCATTTTTACCATTTTTAAAACGTTTGAAGACGTGCATGAGGCAGAGCATTTAACATGTCACGTGTTTCACTTGCAGTACTTCCCAGTTTTACGCAACGTTTTATATTATAACGTTGCTTCATCGTAAAGATTGTGACGGCACAACAAAACAAGACATTACTTCTGTATGTTACTAAAATGAACTATCGTCTGATGCTTATTAGCTGACGCTTTAGATTATTGGAACGATTAATGAGGGGAGTTTCGAACACAAATAATCACAACTAAATCTCTTTATTAAACACAAAAAAAAACTTCACTCTTCCAGAACACAAAAATGAACATAAATCTTCTGTACTCGTAACATAACTAAAGTTTGCTCTGTTTATGTCGCCTCGTGTTTATATTGCCTTCTTCCCACTCTGCTTTTATCCGACTTCGAAAAGGAGGAGGATACTCAATTCGATTTGTATATATTTTTTTTATTTTTTTTTTATGTATGTTCACCGATTACGTCGAAACGGATGGACCAATCGGAACGAAACCTTTTGCATCTGGTAGAGTATGTCTCCCGATTGGTCCCGCAAAAAAATTTTGTATTTTTTCATTCCTAACGACTTTTATCGCAAAATACGTAATACAGTAAAAGCTGGATATATGCAACAAAAGTTTGGCTGGATATATGCAACATCGCTATTCCCTCCACGTGGGGGGATCCCCCTAAGCTGAACCGAGCCGCTCGGCGAGGAAACCGTGCAATATGATCCGACCGTAATATCGGTGTGACTAATACTAATTGAACGATAAAACTTTTTTATTTTTAACTTTTTCTTAATGAAACTTTTACTAACGCATTTGTGAGATTTGTCTTATTAAAATGGTACCAAACACGATATGATTTGAATTATATTTAGTTATTAAAATAATAATAAAACTGTACAACAAAGATACATCAAACACGCAACATGCAACATGCAACACGTCGCATGTTGTGTGCGAACGTAGAATAGGTATCGCGGCACGGTACAAACGATTTGTACGGACGCAGAATCGACACCAAGACTGGAGATATGCAACGTTTAAATGCCCAGAATCGACACCGCGGCTGGATATATGCAACATTAAATGCCCAGAATCGACACCTCGACTGGATATATGCACCGTTTGAAACCCGAGCCGACACCGCAACCGGTTTTCATTTTCAATCCTCCTTTGCTTTTCGCCAACTTTTAACATCAATTTTAGCAAGTAATTATGATTCAAACTATATCGTGTTTGATATCATTTTAATCCGAAAAATTTCACCAATGCGTTAGTAAAAGTTTCAGTAAAAAAAAGTCAAAAATAAGAAAGTTTTATAGTTGAATTAGCATTAGTCACACCCATACGTTTCGGCTCTTTGCTTTGATCATCGGACCTCTCTTTTTCCACCACTGTCTGTCCTTTTCTACGTTCACGCTTGGCTGCTCGTCGCGTTTAACCCGAGATTAGACACCTCGACTGGATATATGCAACGTCTGGGTCCCAATGTTTGTTGCATATATCCAGCTTTTACTGTACTTCATTTATATCTTCCGGCGTTTATGCTGCAGAGAATGTATCGATTGAAATGAAACCTTTCACATTTAGTAGGATATACAAGGTGTCACGCGACTACCTCGATAGCCGAAGCCGGATGATTGCTAAGGTGATTCTAAACAACTTTTTCCTTTACCAAAATGTTGGATAAGGCTTGGTTTTCGAATTAATAACAAAAAACACCGGCCAATCCGAGCGCGTACAGCGCGCAGTCCCAGGGACTGCAGCGTCGGGTACGAAAGCCGGGCCTGACGTATATCGCGAATGAACGGCTAGGCCCCGTTGGCATAGCCCAATAAAAAAACTGAACTGGTAGAACATTTTTAACCTCTTAGGCACTATGCGCCACTATAGTGGCTTTCGCGGATGTCATCTTTCTGTACGACACGCCACTATAGTGGCGCAATGTACTCGTGTAGAGAGAACAGCATTATCTGTCACACATTGCAGTGCTGTATCATTTACACGTAATTCGCGTTGAACTCTTCCGTACAGAAAAACAGCCCCGCGCAAAATTCAGCCGTGCCTAAAAGGTTAATCGTTGTTTAGAATGAATACAGAACCCAATCTCTTGTCGCCTGTCATAATGTAAAAAAGGAAATTCTAAGGATTCTAAACGGCAAATAAAAATGTTTGAAGTGGAATAATTAATAAACGTTTGAATTAGAGGCTACGTTCATGATGAAAAATTTGAAAACAATTTAAATGAAACTTACCCATTCGTTTTTAAATTAACCTGCTACGCTGAAAGCAAATAATTCCCACTAGGACACTGTGTCGATTCTGAACATTCGACGAGGAAACACCTCGCCTATTATTCAGACCTAAGTGCAATAAATGAGGGGAGTTCACTGGCCCGATCATGAAAACAGCTGTTCTACCGAACGTGTTTCCTCGTTTCCCAGTGACAATTATCTGCTTTCAGCGTAGCAGGTTAACTTAGGAACAAGTGCGAAAGTTTCATTTAAATTGTTTTCAAATTTTTCATCATGAACGTAGCCCCCAATTCAAACGTTTATTAATTATTCGATTTCAATCATTTTTATTTGTTGTTTAGAATGCTTAGAATTTCCTTTTTTACATTATGACAGGCGACAAGAGACTAGGTTCCGTATTCATTATAAACAACTAAAAATGTTATACCAGTTCAGTTTTTTTATTGTGCTATGCCAACGGGGTGGTTCATTCGCGATCTACGTCAGGCCCGGTTTTCGTAGCCGACATTGCAGTCCCTGAGCCCGCGCGCTGTACGCGTTCGGATTGATCGGTGTTTTTTGTTAATAGCTCGAAAACGAACCAACATTTTGGCAAAGGAAAAAGTTATTTAGAATCACCTTAGCAATCATCCCTCTTCGGCTGTCGAGGTAGTCGCGTGACATCTTGTATATCCGCGATGATCACGCTCGCAAAAATGTATGAAATTTGTTGTTTATTAACCATTTAAATTCGGTCAAGTTTTTTTCGGTTTATGGTTATTAGCTAAGCAACAGAAACCCAAAATCGCCTTACACTATCCTACAAATGCTACTGGTTCCACTAAAAAGTGTGAAATAAAATAATTTTTAACGAAAAACAAATCCGACTTCGAAATGCACTAAAAAGTGTAAAATAATTTCTATTTCATTTATACCAATATTCCATAGCTATTAATAATATCTACTTAATCGTTAAATAGGATACCAAATATATTTCAAAGTTTTCGGAGGCGGCGCAAAATTAAAAATACCCGAACAAACGATGCGTATAAGTCGTAATAAGTCGTAAGAGAAAAAGCGGAACATTATAGCTCCGGCTGAAAACATTTGTAATTGTAACGATTGTATCAGAAATTGGCAGCACTCCTGATGTACATGCACTATACTGCAGTTCACGAGAGACCGTACTTAACTCTCGCAGCTCACTAGGTCTAGAGAGATTATTAATAACGTGTGTTACTCCCCTCTACAGCTTGCTTCTTATTATACTTTGCGATCATATAAATGGTGGGCAGAAATATGTGACGTACGATAACTGATAACCGGTGATGATATTGTAAAGTTTCACGATACAATGAAATTCCTATTATTTTTGGAAAAAAAAAATGATGTGAACGCAAAGTAAGAAGCAAGCTGTAAAGAGGAATCACACACGCTATTAAAAATCTCCCTAGACCTAGTGAACTGCGCAAGTTAAGTGCGGCCACTCGTGAACTGCAGTATCGTTAATTTGCAATGGGTATGTTGATTCCCGTTGAATATTGTTTACTTGAAATTTTCAAATGGGTCATTTATCATAGGTTGCCAACATCTGAACTATGATCTTCCTAGTAGAAGAAAAGTTTTTAATTTTGCGCCGCCTCCGAAATCTTTGAAATGTATTTGGTATCCTATTTAACGATTAAATAGATATTATTAATAGCTATAGAATATTGGTATAAATGAAATAGAAATTATTTTACACTTTTTAGTGCATTTCGAAGTCGGATTTGTTTTTTGTTAAAAATTATTTTACGTCTCTCGAATTCCTACCTATTTGATTCGCACCTCTGTCTAACAAGATCATATTGCGATATATCTGTTTCGACCATTCGCATAACATTGTTACCGCACTGTATGCCAGCAGACATTCAGTCTCATTACCTTCTTGCCGTACAGAGTAATAATACTTTTATTAAAGGTGGAATGAAAAAATAATGTTGTATGGCTCGAATATAGTAAAATCCAATGATTATAATCATCGATAATGTTATCAGTAGGCTAGTGTTATCGATTGTAATAATTACACTTGGGGCAAACAATAAGAATTCTTTAAATACTTTTACTAAAACCTTTCTTTCGAAACTAATTTTTAATTGAAGCAGATCTATCTTCTACATGATTGTATGATAAAAGTTTTTAGAAAATACGTAATTACGTAGATGTTTTCTTGAAGCGTTCCCTTCAACTTTTCAACATAAATTGTTGCAGTGAATAGGGATCATAATTGTCATAATCGTTTACAATAAATTAACTTCGATAATGAGTATTTTTTATCCTCTATTTAATACATATTATCAAGAATCTCAAATCCCAAAATGATAATAAGCGCATTCCACTGTAGCACGAGTACAGATATAACGTGAATGTTAATTTCTATTTTCAGGTGCACGCTTTGCGAATTATCAAGTCAAGCTTGGAATTATAACAATCCTAAGGAACCACAAAGTTGATGTTTGCGAGGAAACCATTATTCCATTTAAACACGAACCACAAGCGTTACTATTGTCGTTACAGGGAGGAATAACCTTAAAGATAACAAAAATGTAAAACTAATACACCGATAGTTTGGATGTACGTACATTATCCTGCAAAGTAATTTTGCCTATATCAACATTAACCGTGATTTTCTGATAAAATTCAGTATATGAATAAAAAATATAGATAATAAAATAAATATCATATCAAGTTTTTCCGTCTAAATGCTTACACTCAAGTGGTGGAGGGCCATAGACTTACAGTAAAAGCTGGATAAGTGCAAGAAAAGATTGGCTGGATAAGTGCAAAGTGGCTATCCTCTCCACATGGGGGGAACCCCCTTGGCGAACCGGGACGCTTGCCCAGAAAGCCGTGTAATATGATCCGAACCGTAATATCGATATAACTAATTCTAATACAACGATAAAACTTTTTTACTTTTAACTTTTCCTTAATGAAACTTTTACTAACGCATTGGTGAGAGTTTTCTGATTAAAATGATACCAAACACGATATAGTTTCAATTATAATTACTTGCTAAAATTGATGTTAAAAGTTGGCGAAAAACAAGAGAGATCAAAATCAGAACCAATCGCGGTGTCGGCTCTGGTTTCAAAGGTTTCATTTATCCTGGCGAGGTGTCGATTCTGGACGATATTAAGATTTTATTTAAATGTAGGTATTTCGTTTCAATCAGATCCTATTATTTATAAATAGTTGTTACATTGAACACTTTTATTAAACCGAAATAAATTTTTGGATGACGAATATATACGTTGCAATGATTAATAATAATGGTTAATAAGGCAGTTAACTGGTTAATAATCGTATCTGTTACTGCTTTTCCATCTTCGCGCGCAGCGGCCAAGGTGGGTGTAATTTCATTCAATCGCCATTTTCTTGAAAAAGTGCAAAAACGTGCACCCAATTTTTTCAGATTCTGATAGAGGAAGATTCACTCTTTCCTGCAGTAATAATTAAACATGTTGCAAGTTGTGGAATGTTTTTAAAATCAGACGCAAAGTTGAGATTTTAGTTAAATGTACTTCGTTTCAATCAGATCCTATTATTTAAAAAGTTGTTAACATTTTAACTTATTTTATGCACTGAATAGAATCTATACTAATCTAGTAAATTTTGTAATTCATTTGAATTTTATCTTTCCGAGTAAAATTCAGTAGAATCGTAAATTGAAGTTACAGGTAATATTATCAGCGTTTCGTTTTGACGAATTTCTACTGACTTTGAGTGCGAACCACGCCAAAACGGAAGCAAATATGAAAAAACGGATTACACTACGTTAAATTACAGTTTATTCTCTTTCGATGTATGTAATTAGTTTTTCAATTTTCGAATTCACGAAAATCGAATTTTGATCCCCGAAAGCCGTTTTGTCCCACTGTGGCGCCGTAAGGCGGTCGGCCACGCATGCCAAAATTCAAAAAATGATTGCTGCTTGTCGTCTACTACTTTTATAAACAACAACACTATGACCGGCAAACAATATGTGCATGTTAGGATTTACCAAAAGGCAGCCGCGCCTTTCTCACCAGCCATCGATGGACATCTGGATTGCCCTTTTTCACAATGGTTTCTTCGACCAGTGTCGATACTATAGCCAAGCGACAGTTATATGTATAGGAAAAGGTTGCTTAAAACGCGAAAACGCGAAAACGCGAAAAAAAGCGAAAACTTTAATGCTTCGTAACTTTTGAACGGATTGTGAACGCCACTTTTTTCAAGGCCAACGTTACCCATGATCATGACCTTGACAACATATGTCAAGATCAAGGTCATCGGCGACTGAGGTTTTTTTGTGCATAATTACTATTTTCAGATCCATATAGTATTTTAAATGTTGTAATAAAATGTTCGAATAACTGTGACGCGTAATCGATATGTTCGAAATTCGAAATACCTGGAATTTGTTAATATAGTCAATCCTACGTGCAGCGAAAGAAAATTTAAATATTTGTGCCTATTTAAATTGTGACTTAAAACTACTGGACCAGGGTAAAATAAAAATTATCAAAATTGGATATTTTGGTTGAAGGTTTGCCACAACACCACAAATTAACCAGTAATTTCTTTGTTACGCCCAGACAAACAAGGTGCATATAATCAAAAGGAAAGCTATCTATCATACCGATTCCCGGAATATGTTCCAAAATTGATGACCCCATATGATGGTCTTCTTGCAATTTTAATCTACACTCAGAGTTGGTTCTTAAGCGAATTTTCCTCACATCAGGAAAACATATTCTACTTTCTATGAATTCTCCTTCAGATTGACACTTGGTGCAAGAAAAATAGCCTGTATGCCCTTTCACGCATTTAATTGAGGCTTTAACGAGAGCATCAGATATAAAAGATTTAATTATTAAACGATACAATTTTTCATTTATTAAAAATCCGTTATTAATGACATCCATTGTCACCTGCACAAAATCATTTAAAAAATTATTCATATCTTTGGGTTTCTCATAACCATGGTATCTCATAACACCAACGATATCTACTACATTTTTATGCCCTGCGATGCTACATAAAATCGGATAAACTTGGCTACTTGAATTTTTAGATAGTGGCAATCCGTCAATATTAATATTAATCTGAATTGTATTGCTAATAAAATAATTTTTAACAAAAACTACAACCGACTTCGAGATGTGCTAAAAAGTGTGAAATAATTTCTATTTCATTTATACCATTACTCCACAGCTATTGATAAAACCTATTTAATCGTTAAATAGTATATGAAATACATTTCATCCTTTTTGGAGGTGGCGCAAAATGCTCAAGTCTGTACGAAATGCATGACGATTTCTTAAGCCGAGTATCCACCTGTATCCAACGCCCGTATCGTATCACCGTTCCGAACCCTTTTGAATAGGCAGACGTTGCCTCGTTGCATGCCACGGCGTGCTACGGCTCGGACAATATTTCTTCGTTTCTTGATAGAAACGGTTCGGCAATAGGACTGGGCCACTACAGGCGAGGAGTTTCGTTTTGCTGCGTGCCGTTCCAAAGGAACGGAGGCAACGGACCCATCCGAAAAATTTGTCGATTCTTTGCCGTTGCATCGAAGGAAAGGTTTACGCATTTGCACTTGACATAGCGTTTCGTGCCGTCACTTAGGTTTCAATTTATTTGAAATCTTGCAGTATTATTGGATTCATTTCAAAATCGATGAAATTATTTATGAACTTAATCTAATTTAATTTAGACAAATTTTATCGTCTAAATATATTTAAACAGATCAATTATCTTCGGTGATACGCTGTACATAAAAGAGCAATGTTAATAAGAACCTCTGTGATTATTGAAAAAGGACAATGTTAATTATCCAGAGATTTTTCCGTTGCCGAATATCGAAAGTTCTATTGGGCTGTGATACGGAGGTGAAGGAACGGGCCGATCCGAAAATTGTCGGTTTCTTGCTGTTCAAAGGATAGGTTCGGAGACCACTTGAAACGTAAAAACAACATACCCAGGCGAAGGCCCGAAATGCTATGTCAAGTGGAAACATGACACTTGAGGCTCGAGATAATATGATCTGGAATCGGATATATCAGTGAGATAATACTAATGCAATGACTGAACTTTGTTATTTTTCATTTTTTTCTTATAAAACTTTTACCAAGATATTTGTGACGTTTTTCTGATTAAAATGATACCAAACACGATATGGTTAGGACAATTACAATAAAGAAACAGCATGCAGGAAATCGAAACTTCTCGCCTATAGGAGTTTCTTTCAAGAAACGAAGCAATATTGTCCGAGCCGTAGCACGCCGTGGCATGCAACGAGGCAACGTCTGCCTATTCAAAAGGGTTCGGAACGGTGATACGATACGGGCGTTTGATACAGGTCGATACTCGGCTTTAGGTCTCGTTCAGTGTATTAGAACATCCCATAATCTAGCATTCCGTAATCACGTACCTGATTTCATGGTAACGTACAATGTAACTGCTAGATTCCTTTGCTTCGCAATTGTACAAATTTATATATATATATAAGCGAAGGAAAAAGTGTCTTTCGCAATACTGCCGAAAGAATCGATATGAAACACATTTACCACGCAGAATCACATAACTTTCTAAATATTTCTTTGTTCACTCTTTCATGGCATCGTATACTATCGAGTTCAGTAAGAATTGGAACAGTATCAAAAGGTACACGGTGATGCCTCCCACGACCTGCAAAAAAGTTTTATTCTAATTTAATTGAACTGGGAGGAATTTAAACTAAAGCTTTTGACCTCAACTTTGCCTCATTCACTATATATTGTACAGGGCAAAACGGCAATCTTACCTAGCTCCAGCTGTAATTTAATAGTATTCATAAGCATCTTCAGAAGATTCGATGAATTTGTAGCTTACCTCGCGTTTCACCGACAAATCAGTCGCCTCGCTAAGAGCATCGTGAAGAGTAGTGCGGATTTGTTTAGCTTCATTAGTCGTCGTTTCACACGCCCAAATCATCGTAACAAAAAGAAAATTATATACGATAGGAGGAATATAGGGCCAGGATCACAAGTGTAGATTTTTCCGACCTACTTCCCCACCGCTGACTCGTACTAAACAGAAGTACAAATCAAAAGTAACAACAATAAACGTCGTGACAGCTGTTACTATGAGTTGCGTGATAAATATTTTGTTCAGTAATTGTACAAACAACCTGCGGATGTTTCCCCTCTAAATTCTTCAATTTCATCAGCAACAAAGCAGTCCTCTGTTTGTGGCGCAGAAATGTCTTGGTGATGGGTTTTCGAAATATATCAAGATCTTCGTTGATTTTCATGAAGCATGCTTTTAAAACGCATGCCGAGTTAATGTAGAACATGTCCATAATGAAGTTCACCAAGATCATGAATGGAGCGGTAAAATTTTTCACTGTCATAAACGTGAATCCACTTTTAAAGCAATTGAAGACGTGACTTGAGAGAAACAAAAATACAAAAATATCCTTTGAATGAACGAATATCGCCATGTCGTTGAAGTCCTTTGGTGCGACCATGGAGGACGCCTCAGTGAGCTCCTGAAGAAAGCGCAGTATCGCTTTATGTTGCCCGTACGTTAACAAGACAGCGTTTCCACACATGATGAGATACGAACTCTGATACAGTTTCCTTGGTAGAGTATTGGATACCGGTGAGGTGAAATCAATTTCGTATACCAAATAGAATACCGCGATCAGGAACATGGCCAAAATGGTCATTGAATGAATGACACGAATTCTTGAAAAGATATATCCTGAAGAGACACATTTGAAAGGAAAAGATTCGAATATATTTGCGATAAAATGGCAAGGTTACACCAGCGAAATGAAATCCGTGGCGTGAAATAGTTTCCATTTCTTGTTCTCCTTTAATTCTGTCATCTTCCAAGCTTCAGACATCGTTCTTTCGCAACTTGGAAAGTTACAGAGGAAAAAAATTTGATGTTAATCACGAAAATAGTCTGTCTGACAGACTAATAGAAAAAGACTTCGTTATAAAAGTGGTCAGACTGTATATGTTTTCAATAAACTCAAGATACTGATATTTAATCGTCGATGTAGGACACTTGAACGATTCTCTTGATATTAGAAAATTGTATGATATTAAAAAACAAATTGCAATACGATAATACATAACGTGAATAAATAATTTGTTGCATAGTTTGCTTTTAGCATGATTAAAAGTGGTTGTTACGTTGCGACGCGCGTCGCGTGTCGGACGGCGGCGCAACGTACAAAATGAAAAATTGATAAAAATTAATTTGGAAGTTAATTATCTATGCACGGTAGAGAAAGGTATAAGCGCTGCCACCAGTTCCAAGTGTTTCTGACGGTCGCTTTCGCGATCGTCCTCTACGTTTGGAACAATTAAAAAGTCAGTAAAATCCAATTAACGATCCTACTGCTGGGTTCGTTGATACTCTGGTCCCAGACGGGCCCCTCGATTGAATTTATGCTATGTTGGTAGGCGTGAAATATGAGATGGAAGTGTTTGGTGTTTGAATGAAATTAAACAGAATTTTGAAGCAGATCGTATAATTCCAAAAATAAGTAAAATATCAAAAATAACAACAAAAGATCTGTATAACTGATGTATGAGTTTTCAACAATGTGTACGTGCTGTGAGAAAATATAATATAAATAGATGGACTATATAAAATATATGATTTAGTAGCGAATATCAAAAATTAAATTAGATCGAACAATGTATGAACATATTAGTTTAGATTCGGACAACGATGAGGCGCTTAGATTTTAACGTGAATATTAATGCAATAGTTTGAGAGATCGAACCTAGCGGATAGAGTCCTGATACTACCAGGACCAGACGGTCTCATAGGCCGTCTCTCTGTTTCCGATGGTTGAAAATTGCATAAAACGGAAAACGAAAACACTTATTGATACCTGAGTTTATGATGCGGTACGATCTAGTGGGAAACGTCCAGGACAGCGGTCACGTAGAACTCCCGTTTTGCCCCATGTAAACCAGATTGTCTTATTAAAAGAAGAGAATAAACAACTTACCAAAGTTTTTCTCAATAAGGCATTGCAAGCAGAGATTGTACCAATAGTAATACATAAGTGGTAATAGAGCGCACTATCCGCAAGAAAAAAAATGAAAGAATTAAATGTTAAATTCGAACTGCAAATTAAATGAATTTACCTTTGTCAAAATGGTTGCGTCTGTCGGAAGACCCATTACCGAGAAGGTGCTGTCACACTGCAGCACTTGCGAAGAGAATAATTCCAAATACGGGGGTGCAAATTAAAAAATTCATCCATTAAAGTTAATGAGATTTTATTCAGAATTTTTCCATCATTTCACCTTACCTCAATCGTCGTCTGTTAAAAATATTCACGACGATTCGGTGAACATTATGTAAGAGTGGTCCCACTTAATATCCCATAATATCCCACTTCTGAAAAATTGTAGACTTTATTCGTCAACGGCTAAATCGAGAATGATCTGATTTACATCTTTTGTTAATAACATTCGTTGCCATAGAAAGTTCTGGGATTGCAGGGACAGTCATATTAATATAGTGGCCTTCGCACCACTCTTACAATTAGAACCAATCTTCTGTGCTTGGTTCTTAGTCGTCTCGGTGGTCCAAACAATCAAAATCAAATTGAAAATATAATACGTAATATACATATTAATAACGGAAAACCATACGGTAACCATATCCTTTTGAGTAAAAGGTACCACATAATGGTACACGTTAAACGTGATGTCAATGAAGATCATCATAAGCGATTCGATATTTTGCATATTATACGTCTCGTTAATCAGCCGGACAGTAGCAGTGATTTTTAAATGTTTTTTTCTAAGGTTTCTCAGTTGTTTGAGCAATTCTGGATTTTCCTGTGATTGATATACCTACTCCGCTGAAAAGATCCGGCTCTTCGTTGAACACCGTTTCGTTCAGTTTCACCAGGGAATCATTTATTTTTTCGAAACAAGCTTTCAACACGTACACGTTGTTCGCGTACAAAGCGTTTGCCGCTACCATCGACAAAAGCACATACCAACACAGTCAATTATGTATCCAAATCCGTTAACACTGAACAGGAAACACAGAATAAATAGGATGAAAAGCAACACTTCCTTCCCGTACACTAGTTTAGCTATTTTGCAAAACGTTTTCGGTGGCAGCAGAGGAGTCACATTTTCCACTTTCTCAATTATTCGTACGGTAGAATGATTTGAAATGTAACCACATAAATACATATAATGATCATAGGACTCAAGAACAAAATGAAATTGCAGTATAAAACCATGGTCGTCGGTTTCAATTACGTAATTAACATTGTATATGGATAATGAAGTGCGGTTTGCTCCCCTGCTCGGTGGCATGAAGTATATGTTATGTTCTTTTAGTTTTGTTCCTAGCACTGGCGGAAACGACGTCATATTTTGTTTTAGTTTGTATTCGTGATGCACACACCATGTGCCTTGTATTAAACAAAAGCTACGTTTATTTCTTTTATACGTTATATTATATATTTAAATCACTTATCTATTTTAATAAACACGCGCGTGTTATAAGAAGCTGTGCAGTTTAAATTCTTACCACCCCTTTCACAGATAATACCATACAAATACTGAAAATGGTCATCAATATCGCGGAAAATGAGAAACGGAATTTTAATATGTACTTCAATGAGACAATTTTAAAACGCAAAAATCCTATGCACATATTTACGAAAATACGATAACGCATTAACGTTCTGTAGCTTGTTACGTTGAAAAATGTCCATATTTCGTTTTTATCTTTGATTTTCTCTTCACCAAGTTTTGGTACTTGGTTGAACATTTGGAAAACGTTTGTTGAAGTAGTATATAAAGTACCTTCTTCTTGAAGGCTGTATCATTTACTAGTGAAGAAAGAGTAATAAAGTTAGAATAGTGACATATAATCATTATTATGCAAATCTAATTGGAACATCAAAAAACAAACGGAAAATATCATTCACTAATGGAAGAGGGTTGTAGTACTTCCGTTAAGTCTTTAAAGTGATAGTGCATGCGATACATTGTATCAAGAAATTGTTGGGAATAACAGTTGTATTATCTTGATTAAAATTAATCGATAAAGTTAATACGAAGTAAACTATTTTATCGATCCTATCTACCCTTGTCTGGTGTTTATATCAACATATACCGGGAAGTATTATTAGAAATGCTTGAAGAAATATTTTTTGAAATACACATTTATAATTTGAAATATTATTAGAAGATTTGCAATTTTTATTTTCATTATTATTCATTATTATTATCCATTAGGTAATGTTGGATTGTTACTAATAATAATTCGTCAGGTGGTGAGCAAAAATGAATTGCGTTATGTATGAGAAACGCTGCTTTTAGTCAAAGTAATATAATAGACCGGATGTCATCGGACTTATAATAGGCCTGTCTAAGCGTCTGGGTGATAGATTGGATGCCGTCCTGGTCTCTTTTTAACCGACTTCGACAAAGGAGGAGGTTACTCAATTCGATCAGTACATGTATATATATATATATATATATTTTTTTTTTATGTATGTTCACCGATTACGTCGAGACGGATGGACCAATCTGAACGAAACCTTTTGCATCTGGTAGAGTATGTCTCCCGACTGGTCCCATTTAAAAAAAATTTTTCATTTATTCATTGTTATTGCAAAATACAGGAAGTTTTTAATGTCAAGATTGGACGATTTCAATGACCTTTTAATATGTTGTCGGGGACGTGATTCTGAACAACTTTTTCATTATGCATAATTAACGGAAAGCTTTAGTTTCTGAGATATTCGTGAAAAACTATTGTTACTACTACATTGAATTCTACATATGCCTACGTGTCTCTACCAGTGTATGAGTCAGCATGCAGTCGCCGATTCCCTACTGTTTCTTGTATACATGCATACTTTCCAAGCCATGTACAGTGAGTTGCATTGAACTTGTCGCAGTGAAGTTGGCCACGCATTCTCTCATCGACACAGTGTGAATGCGTTAGTGAATTTGTAGTACGTACCGATTGTGATGAAACCTTTCACATCTAATACAGGGTGATCCTCTCACTACGCTACCCGAAAGGAAGTGCCGTCACAATAGAATGTAGAAATCGGCATCCCATTTCTGTCATCGCTAACTTCACGGAGGTGGACCCCGCAGCGAAGACGCCTGTGTGCGTGGAAATGTGTTAAGAAAATATTCTGTTTTCCACAGCGCTTAAATGGGACTCTTCTGTTCATTACACACATTTTCACGCACACAGCCGTTTTCGCTGCAGGGGTCAAGTAAGCGATGACAGAAATGGGATGTCGATTTCTACATTCTATGCGGCGGCACTTCCTTTTGGGTAGTGTAGCGAGAGGATCATCCTGTAGGAGATATTTCCGCGATATCTCACTTGCAAAAATTTATGCAATTTGTTATTATTAATAACTATTGTTATAACTTGTATGGAACTTGTTATCGTTAAAAACTATCGTTATTGCAATTAACCAATAAGAACGATAAAACACCTTATGGCATCCTAGAAATACTGCTCGTTCCACTAAAAAGTGTGAAATAAAATAATTTTTAACAAAAAATACAACCGACTTCGAAATGCACTAAAAAGTATGAAATAATTTCTACTTCATTTATACAAATACCCAACAGCTATTAATAAAATCTACTTAATCGTTAAATAGAACACTAAATACATTTCAACCTTTTCGGAGGAGGCGCAAAATTAAAAATACCCGAATATACACTCCTGCCAATAACGATTTGATTACGGTATGGCAATCTTGATAAATAATATGTCGTAAGAAACGGAACATTATAGGTACGGCTGAAAACATTTATAATTGTAACGATTGTATTAAAAGTTGACAGCACTTTTGATGTACATGTAGTTAATTCTCACTGTTAACTTCAAATTATCAAATGGGTCATTCGGTAACCGGCGTGTCATCGGTTGCCAATCCCTGAACTACGATCTTCCGAGTAGAAGATAAAATAATTTTTAACAAAAAACAAATCCGACTTCGAAATGCACTAAAATGTGTCAAATAATTTCTATTTCATTTATACCAATATTCCATAGCTATTAATAATATCTACTTAATCGTTAAATAGGATACCAAATACATTTCAAAGTTTTCAGAGGCGGCGCAAAATTTAAAACTTTTCCTCTACTAAGAAGATCCTAATTCGGACGTCGGCAACCTATGATAAATCACCCATTTGATAATTTCAAGTAAATAATATTCAACGGGTATCAACAAACCCATTGCAAATAGTTCACGAGTGACCGCACTTAATTCGCGCAGCTAGTGACCTACTGTGGTCTAGGGAGATTTTTAATAGTGCGCGTGATTCCCCTTTACAGCTTGCTTCTTACTTTGCGTTCACATCATTTTTTTCTTGCGACAAATAATAGGAATTTCATTGTATCGTGAAACTTTTCAATATCATCACCGGTTATCAATTATCGTATGTCATATATTTCTGCCCGCCATTTACATGGTCGCAAAGTATAATAAGAAGCAAGCTGTAGAGGGGAATAACACACGTTATTAAAAATCTCTCTAGACCTAGTGAGCGGCGCGAGTTAAGTATGGTCTCTTGTGAACTGCAGTATAGTGCATGTACATCAGGAGGGCTGCTAATTTCTCATACAATCGTTACAATTACAAATGTTTTCAGCCGGACCTATAATTTTTCTCTTACGACTTATTAATTACCAAGTTTGCCATACCGCAATCAAATCGTTATTGGCAGCATCGTTTGTTCGAGTATTTTTAATTTTGCGCCGCCTCCGAAAACTTTGAAATGTATTTGGTATCCTATTTAACGATTAAGTAGATATTATTAATAGCTATGGAATATTGGTATAAATGAAATAGAAATTATTTGACACTTTTTAGTGCATTTCGAAGTCGGATTTGTTTTTTGTTAAAAATTATTTTATTTCACACTTTTTAGTGGAACCTGTAGTATTTTTAGGATAGTGTAAGGTGATTTGGGGTTTCTGTTACTTAGCTAATAACCATAAACCTAAAAAGTATTGACCAAATTTAAATGGTTAATAAACAACAAATTCCATAAATTTTTGCAAGTGGGGTTATCGCGGATATACAGAGTGTCACGCGACTACCTCTACAGTCGAAGAGGGATGATTGCTAAGGTGATTCTAAACAACTTTTTCCTTTTCCAAAATGTTGGTTAAGGCTTGTTTTTCTAGTTATTAACAAAAAACACCGACCAATCCGAGCGCGTACAGCGCGCGGACTCAGGGACTGCAATGTCGGCTATGAAAACCGGGCCTGACGTAGGTGGCAAACGAACGGCTCGGCACCTCGTTGGCATAGCACAATAAAAAATTGGACGGGTAGAACATTTTTAGTCGTTGTTTAAAATGAATACGGAACCTAATCTCTTGTCGCCTATCATAATGTAAAAAATGAAATTCTAAGCATTCTAAACAACAAATGAAAATGATTGAAATGGAATAATTAATAAACGTTTGAATTGGAAGCCACGTTAATGATGAAAAATTTGAAAACAATATAAATGAAACTTTCGCATTCGTTCGTAAATTAACCTACTACGCTGAAACCAGATAATTGTCACTGGGAATCGAGGAAACACGTTCGGTAGAACAGCAATTTTCATGATCGGGCCAGTGAACTCCCCTCATTTATTGCACTTAGGTGTGAATAATAGGCGAGGTGTTTGCTCATCGAATGTCCAGAATCGACACAGTGATCTTGTGGGAATTATTTGCTTTCAGCGTAGCAAGTTAATTTAGAAACGAATGGGTAAGTTTCATTTAAATTGTTTTCAAATTTTGCATCATTAGTGTAGCCTTTAATTCAAACGTTTATTAATTATACCACTTCAAACATTTTTATTTGTTGTTTAAAATCCTTAGAATTTCCTTTTTTACATTATGACAGGCAATAAGAGATTAGGTTCCATATTCATTCTAAACAGCGACTAAATATGTTCTACCAGTTCAGTTTTTTTATTGTGCTATGCCAACGGGGTGCCAAGCCGTTCGTTCGCGACCAACGTCTGGCCCGGTTTTCGTACCCGACACTGCAGTCCCTGGGACTCCGCTCTATCCGCGCTTGGATTGGTCGGTGTTTTTTGTTATTAACTCGCAAACCAAGCCTTAACCAACAATTTGGCAAAGGAAAAAGTTGTTTAGAATCCCCTTAGCAATCATCCCTCTACGGCTGTCGAGGTAGTCGCCTGACACCCTGTAATTCCTACCAAATATGAAAGGTTTCATCGCGAACGATACATTCCTTGCAGAGTAACATGAAGGCGTAGATTTTTTGCTATAATAGTAGTTATTAACAAATTCAATAAATTTTTGCAAGTGAGATCATTGCGGATATACCTCCTACTAAATGTGAAAGTTTTCATCATAATCGATAAATTCCCTGCAGCATAAACGCCAGAAGACATAAATGAAGTATTACGTTTTTTGCGACATAAGTCGTTAGGAATGAAAAAATACAAACATTTTTTTGCGAGATCAATCGGGAAATATACTCTACAAGATGCAAAATTTTTTATTCGATTGGTCCATCCGTCTCGCAGTAATCGGTGAAAAATATAAGTCAAGCATTACGTTTTTTGCAAAAAAATCGTTAGTAATGAAAAAATGCAAAATGTTTTTTTAACGGGACCAATCGGGAGACATACTCTACAAGATGCAAAATGTTTCGTTCCGATTGGTTCATCCGTCTCTGAGTAATCGGCGAACATACATTTAGAAGAAATAGTCGTTAGGAATGAAAAAATGCAAAATTTTTTTTTTAGTGGACCAATGAGGAGTTACACTCTACAAGACGCAAAAAGTTTCGTTCTGATTGGTCCATCCGTCTCTGAGTAATCGGCGAACATACGTCCCACGTACATGACATAGTACGTTTTTTTGCAATAAAAAGCGTTCGGAATGAAAAAATGCAAAATGTTTTTTTAACGGGACCAATCGGGAGACATACTCTACCAGATGCAAAAGGTTTCGTTCCGATTAGTCCATCCGTCTCGGCGTAATCGGTGAACATACATATAGAAAAAAAAAAAAATACATACACATCGAATTGAGTATCCTCCTCCTTTTCGAAGTCGGATAAAAAAATTTTTTATATTGCGCCTCCTCCGAAAAGGTTGAAATGTATGTAGTATCCTATTTAACGATTAAGTAGATTATATTAATAGCTGTGGAATACTGGTATAAATGAAATAGAAATTATTTTACACTTTTTAGTACATTTCGAAGTCGGATTTTTTTCTGTTAAAAATCATTTTATTTCACATTTTTTAGTGGAGCGAGCAGTATTTATAGGGTACCGTTCTTATTGGATAATTACAACAATAATAGTTATCAACAATAACAAATTCCATAAATTTTTGCAATTGGGATCATCGCGAAAATATCTCCGATTAGATGTGAACGGTTTCATCGCGATCGGTGCATTCCTTGCAGAGTAGCACTAAAAAATAGAAGTTTGCAATAACAATAGTTATTACAGAGGTATGTACAGTTAGGTCTCGATTAGTGCGAGTAATAAATCCCAGAAATTGTTCGCATTATTTGAATTCGTACTATTTGAATACTTGAAATATAGGAATTGGTTCTTAGTTAAAGAAAATATACGACCAAAATTTTGAAATATACCTTTCATACGTATATTATTAAATTTAAAATAGCATAAATATGTTTATTATTTTTTAAAGTATTTTTACAGTGTTGATTGCACTTTCTTCTGCTTTTTCATATCTCCGTATATGTGATGATAAACCCGCAGTGTTTTATCCAAGTCTCTGTTAACTTGCATGAATCGATCCATGTCTGGATCGAAAAAAGCCTCGCATTAACTGAATTTTTGTTCGCATTAAATGCGACCTAGTATCATTTTAAAATTCGCACTAAACCAAATATTGCACTATCTGTACTAGCATTAATCGAGACTTACCTATATACTGGTTTTTGGTCGACGCGATATGTGTATAGAATAGAGTACAGAAACAGTAGATACAGGCGACTGCATGCTGACCCATACACCGCCAGAGTAGACGGTAGAATACACGTAGACATACATAGAATTCAATGTAGTAGTAACAATAGTTTTTCACGAATATCTTGGAAACTAAAGCTTTCGGTTGATTATGCTTATGCATATAATAAAAAAGTTCTTCAGCATCATGCCCCCGACAACATATTAAAGGGTCATTGAAATCAACCTATGTTGAGATTAGAATGTTTTTGAATGTAGAACCTATGTTTTTTTAACGGGGCCAATCGGGAGACATACTCTACAAGATGCAAAAGGTTTCGTTCCGATTGATCCATCCGTCTCGGTGTAATCGGCGAACAAAGCCAGAAAAAAAAATATACTGATCGAATTGAATAACCTTCTCCTTTTCGAAGTAGGATAAAAATAATATGCGTATAAACTTAGAAAAAAGCGAATTTCTTAAAAACCAAATTACTTATTGTGGATATGTAATAAGCAAAAAAGGGATCGCCAAAGAACCTAAAAAAATAGAAGCAGTCCAAATGATGCCTAGACCGACCAATGTTACTCAATTACGAGCTTTTATTGGCCTAATTAATTATTACGGGCGATTCATTAAAAATTTAAGGGGGTAGACACGGCATGTGGTGACCTCTCCGATTCGGGACGTCGGTATTATGACAGTTTTTTTGTTGGGCCTGGTGGAGCCACTTGCGTGGTCTGTTACGAACTTGAAAGGTTTAATTCTCAGCTAACGTGCGCGCAACACGATCTAGGAAGGCAACAGCGCCTCAAGTATTTTTACAAACACATTCAAACGCCCATCTCGCCAGAGCCATCGCGACGATCCGCCTGAAGAACGAAAGCGAAACATTGGCGCGTGGTTAGAGTGAGATGTAGGGTGATCATGCTATCCTTCTTTCAACCTAAATGATAGAACTGTCCCGCTCCGGTAAATTCTGACTGACCAAACGCGTGGATTTTATATACCGCACCGTAGCACCCCTTGCTACTGAAAAATATTTGCCTACTCTGAAAAACCGAAGGAACGTGCTATCTGAGAATTATTTTTAGAAAAAGTTATTAACTTGTTTAAATAAATGTGTAGCCATCGTTAATCGAAAATACAAGGAATTCTGTTGGAAAGATAGGATTTATTGGATTAGGTGAGGTTACAAGGTTTAGGATACAGTTTTCTCTTTTATTTATTTGTACAAAACATTCTACAAAAAGCGCCATGTTTATACTTCTCCCGTTCGATAGGCGTCCAGGTATTATCGCCGAACTCTCCATATCGAACGGGCGCCTAGAAAACTAACTCTACTAGGGCGTCCAGGAGATGCTCTGTACTCTCTCGACCGACAGGCGTCCGGGTATTATCGTCGAACTCTCCGTGTCGATCGAGCGTCCAGGAACAGGTCTCCCGTACTCTCCCTTCTTCCGGTAGGCGTCCAGGTATTGTCGCCAAACTCTCCTACCGGGATCTCTCTCTCTCTCTCTCTTCTCCGGCAGGCGTCCGGGTATTATCGCCGTACTCTCCTACCGGAGTCCCTAACTTGCTGACCAAGAGCGGCCGATGGTCTTACCTCGTCCTTTCTCTCTGTTAACAGCAGGCGAAATAGACCGAGACAATCGCGAGCCCTTAATTTATATCCGCTCGTTGCTATCCGCGGTCGCCGAAATCAACGATCTCGTCGTCAGGAATGAATTTGGCGTTTTCCGCGCTCGCGTTCCGCGTCTCCGCTCGCGCCTCGCGTCTCTGCTTCCTGCGATACTCTATCATCGACTTTCTCGAAATCGTCTGGACGTTTCCAGACCGCGTCGCTTTTCGCGAAGTTTCTTTTTACCGTTGTTACAAATGTTTTTTAATTAATAAAAGTATACAGGATACGTCATGCAATTGGGACGGGTTATATCTTGAATTTGGTAAGAGATAGGAAAAAGCTGTTTATGTAAAAGTTCAATGGTATGATAATGTTTATTTTTCTACGACTTCATTTTCTTCGTGAATGCAACGATGCACTAAAAAAATGCAGATGCACTTTTTGTTTAAATAGAATTGCATTTCTTTCTTTACTCGTATCAACTCCTTGGAAAATTCTGGATAAGAAAATAGTATTAGAACTAATAAATGGAGGGGCCTCGGTGCCTTCTCTCCTTCTCTCCCCTCGCTACTATTCCTTCTCACTATTACCTATCACCTATAAACTGTGAAATATCTCATATTTTTCATAAGTCATACCATTCAACTTTTACATCAATAGCTTTTTCCTAACTCTTACCAAAAAGATATAACTCGTCTCAATTGCGTGACGCTTGTATTTCCAGAAACCTATAGTAACTTTGTTTTTCGAAACTAATAAAAAATACAAAGGAGTGTTAATTAATATTCTGAGTGAATGCAAATAATTTAAATAAATAAATATCTCATGTACAACTTATGTATGTAAACATTTGCAGAATTATTGCAAAGAGGAGGTATATTCTTCTCTTGTTATACCTCCTCTTTGAGCGAGGTTTGTTATGGGGCGCTGTGAAAAATCCAGGCGTGCGTCAGTCAAAAATTGGCGAAAAGGTACGATCTCAACATTCAGAATGAGAGAAGGACAGTGTTACGTTGCGCGCGTGCGACGGCGCAACGTAAAAAGGAAAGATAACAATTGGAGATATAGGTGGTCAAATTTCAATTAATAGGTTGGAATTCAACCCCTAATTCCTGCTTCCCTATTTTAGCGCGATGGTTGGTATCGCTGCCACCAGTCTCGAGCGTGTTAACGCTCTCGACAATTTAAAAGACGAAAGACAAAATTGATAAGATGTTAAAAGATTATAATTATTAGCCTTTCGTTGGGTTCGTTCAACGCTTGGTCCCGTACGGGACCCTCCTTGAATCTGAGTATGTTGGTAGGCGTGTTTGGCTGAAATGCGTGAGGTGTATTTGAAATAAATGGAAACTGTTTAACTAAATGAAACTGGTTTAATTGTGAATGAAAATCAAATAATTGCCAAAATTAAGAGTTCAATAGTTTAGAAATTCCGTTAAATTGAAAATTACCAGTTTTGCAAAAATGTGGTTTAGCTGTAAAACCGGCGGTTTCCGCTCGCGGTACACTTTAGCCTGAGAAATTCTCGTAACTCCCGAAAGAGCTGGACTAAGGTGCCCTTTGGATGATGGAAAGAAACTGACTTTCGAAATTGTAATAAACGGAAAACAATATTTAATATTGAATGATATCGATACCTCGTACGGTGGAACGATCTGACCTGAGAAATTCTCGTAACCCTGAAGGGCTGGACCAGATCGCCCGTTTTGCCAATCAATGAACGTCGTGATCGAAAAATGTAATTGAAACGACTTACCGTTACGCTGTATAATGCGAAACAAGATTATAATATTCGTTAGCTAAATTCCTCTGTATTCGCCTGATGATCTGGAACACCAAAGAAACGGTAAGACGTTGATCACTGCACTTGTCGCGGCGGAAATGAATTAAAACGGACGAGTACGTCGACGAGAGACAAACGAATAACGATTTACGATTAATTACAATTTATCACGAAAACGATCAATGTATGATTTACGCGGAGTGAAGTTAATACGAAGACTTCGCGAGCAAACGGTTTAAAAAAAGAAAGAAATGATAGAAAATTTAGGTAGAGGGAAAGTTTAACGTGCGCGTCTGTGAGTCCTTGTTAAGAAACGGATTACTTCAAATACCACGGCACTCTGCCTCGCTACGCGGAGGACTTTACCGCAGAGGAAATCTATCACGTATTCCGAACAACTCTGTCTCTCGGACACACGGGCTCTCGATCACGTACCTAACGATTGATCGATCAAGAGTGACAAATTTCGTGCGCGATCGACGGCCGAAGGGCCCGTCGCGCGAACATCGTCCTTGGAGGGGACGGTTTGGCGAATCGTAGCCCGTTTTCGGAAGTGTCGCGTGCCCGGTGATTGGCTAAGACGCGCGAGCTAGACGAAGATCTTTCATCCCCTTTCTTTGGTGTTCCTTCCTTTTCTCATTCGTCGCTATGATATGTAGTTTCAACGGTTTTCAGAAACTACGCAGTATTTCTCTTTATACATATAATTAATTAACGGGATTTAATCGAGATATAACCATTAGTTCAGTTGGAATGCGAATTGAGATTTGAAATTGAAATATAGATCAAAATTGAAATATAGATTTTGATAGGAAACCGTCATCCGTATATCATGATCAAAATTATTCATTCCCGATTTGCAAACAGACAGTATGATTTAATATGTTTAAAAGCGGATGATGCGCTTACGGTGGTTGTAACGCCGTGGCGAATTATGCAATCTATCGCACATTAAAACTATCGCCTCGATGTATTCGGCATTTCGCATTTTATGAATTTTAAACAATTCTAAATCTGGCGAACGTTCCTTCGAGAACGTTCCTTTGTTCAAAATTTGCCGTTATCGCTAGGCAGTTCTTAGAATTTCGATACAATAGTGTTTATTGCTTCGAACTACCCTTGATTTTCGAACGGCGGTCGAACGTTCGCGACGTTCGCTTTCGTAAGGGTTCTCAATTCTTACTTTTGTTGTTTAAATTTGTTTCATCCATCCACTCTCTCATACTATCGTTACAATCAGGTAAAGATGGTCCTTGTTGGACCGGCTGACGCTTTGTGCAACGGAGTGAGAAAGAGGTTTCTAACAAAAGAGTTATTACAATTTTCCCGTTTCTACGCAGTTACCAAGGGTAATTCCCGAAATGCGAAGCACTGGCTAACTGCGTAGCGCTGATGTTATTGCTACGGCTCTCTCTTTCTTTCTCGAGCTAACCCGAGTTTTTGTGCGTATTACTATCTTATTACAATGGCTGGCGACGATAGTTGCAAGGAGGGTCACGTAAACTATTGAAAAGTAGAAAATAGAAACGGCCTTTCCTCGTGTACCTCGCATGAGAAATTCTCGTAACCCTCGACAGAGCTTGACAAGATACACGATTCCAGGGTAGAGCAGGTAAAGAAAAGAAAGCGATAGAGGAAGTCAAAAATAGAAAAGAATTAAACTCAAACTCTTCCCTGTACATCCCTGCATGAGAAATTCTCGTAACCTCGAAAGGCTTGACAAGAATGTACAAGGTCGAGGAGGAATGGAAAGATTGGCGGAAAACCGAAACACCCGCCTGTACGCCCCTCACATGAGAAATTCTCGTAACCCCAAAAGGGCTTGATAAGGGACGCAAGGCGGATAAATTTCAAATTTTCCGCCGGGACGTAACAACAGCATGACTGTAGTGCGTCTCACTCAGCGTTCGGGCGTTGTTGCCTTTTTCGCTTGCCTTCGTTGACACAGTCGAGTGACGTAACCAAGCTAACGCCTGATTTTGTCTACGATTCCAAATCGACAGTCTTCTTAGTTAGACGCCACCTTATAACTACTAGCTGAACTGAATTTGTCACGTGACTTGCTCTGTATTATCCACAAAATGGCGGAACTGGTCTGTAGGAATGCTTTTACGGGATTCGACTTTTCGTCCTTATATGAGAAAATTTAGGGCTGGGTGAGGGCTTATACGAAAGAGGAAGGTCCAATGCAGTACGGTCAACTCATGTTTCAGTGGAATTCTATTGATGTTTAGTACCGACCCCTGCTGACCTGACGTTCGGTTGTCGGTGCTGAGCGGATTGCAGGTTTCTGGCGCTTTTTACTCGAATTTTTAAACGTTAATAACTGGAAAACAAAGCCGTAAACGCTATTTCGTTATTCTTGATTTTTGTCTTATTTTGATCCCTAGAATCACCCCTTAAAATATTGCCCACCTGTTGTCGAACACCCTGTATATATCAGTGACTTTATCCCATAAACATAGTAAGTATAGACTGAGCATCCATTGTATAAACGGTGATGCATACGATGAGAGAGAGAAAAGATGTAAGAGGAGTCTCTCTCTCTTTTCAATACCGAAGAAGTGGGGAGAGCCTGCGCAAAAGCCTGCGCGATATGGTTTAAATGCGCAGACGACGCTAATGTAGTATAATAGGGGAAATGACGAACCGGCGTGAGGAGATGAGGAGAAGTGCTCCCCACTTCACCGAGATTGAAAAGAGAGAGAAACTCCTCTTACATCTTTTCTCTCTTTCTCATCAAATGCATCACCGCTTATACAATGGATGCTCAGTCTATACTTGCTATGTCTATGCTTTATCCGTTAAATCAATTGTTAGAGAAAAACGCCATTTTTAAATGGACAAAGGACTGTGACATAGCGTTTAATAAAGCCAAACGAGAATTTGGTAGTGAAAGAGTATTAGTATCCTTTAATCCTAAATTGCCTTTGGTATTTGCTGTAGATGCCAGCCCGTACCGAGTAGGAGCAGTTCTGTCGCACACATACCCGGATGGCACAGAACGCGCAATTCAGTATGCGTCAAATTCACTGACGAAAACACACAAAAAATATTGACAAAGAAGCATTTGCTATTATATTCGGTATCAAAAAATTCCACCAATTCTTGTATAGAAACCATTTCACTTTGTTAACAGATAATAAACCCTTAGCACAAATTTTAAATCCCAAAAAAGAACTTCCGGCATACAATGCGTAACGCATACAACATTACGCGATATATTTGCAAGCGTTTCATTTTGACATTAAGTATCGCAAATCCAAGGTGCATGGAAACGCAGATGGATTTTCACGGTTACCCATAAAAGAGAAAAGGGTTGGAAATTTTGATACCATCGATATTTTGCTACAGTACACTACATATTTTGCTAAAATTAAGCTACAGAACAAAGGGTCTAGCCGTAATTTCGGTTGATATTTATACCACATAATGCTTTTTGCCTAAATAACAATTGTGTACAATTTCAACCCCCTACCCCCTTTAATAAGGGAGATATGAGGGTAAAACCCCAAAACTTTACTATTTTTTTTCTCGGAAACTATATAAGATATTTGAACATATTAAAGTACAAATAGTAGGTATTCATTAGCTGTATTTCATATTTTTTTTCAAAATTTTTATCCGATGATTAAGGGTTGAAAATTAATAAATAAATTTTTGAAAGTGATTTTTATAAATAATCCCGTGAGTGACACCCACCGAAAAAATTAAGAATAATCCTTTACTATTTAACTATTATCTGCAAAAGTTTCAAGAGCGTCGGATTGGTACATCATAGTTAAAAAAAATAAAACCAATGCAACACCTTTTCATAAGGCAAAGCCAGGCTAAACGTTAGAGGTGCTCAACTAACCGAAATACAGCTAATGAATACCTACTATTTGCACTTTAATATGTTCAAATATCTTAAATAGTTTCCGAGAAAAAAAATAGTAAAGTTTTGGGGATTTACCCTCATATCTCCCTTATCAGAGGGAGTAGGGGGTTGAAATTGCACACAATTGTTGTTTAGGCAAAGAACATTATGTGGTATAAATATCAACCGAAATTGTTGCTGGGGCCGATTCACTATGCTTATACGGCTAGACCCTTTCCCGTAATGTCGTTCCGTTCAACCGGACACTCTTGTTCGTATCTCCACCCAGCGATAATAACTACCGAAAACATCTGAAATCGAGCTGAATCGTGTAAACATGTGCATCCATGACTGTTAGATAGCCGTTGAAGTACGAGTGATGCTTTTAGCGAATCGGTAACTTTGAACGTAGTGGCCTTGGGTAAAAGATTATCACAGTGCATTCGCTCGGGGCTCAATCAAATCGGCAAATTATCTGCTTTAAAATGAACTAAAGACCATGATACTACGGTGTCCTATGCTGAGATACAGCGAGTTAAAAATAATATGGTAATTGCGCGGTTTTTGGGCATGTCGCTAAAAAGACCTGGTACATGAAAATCTTCATCAAAATGAAAAAGCTAGAGACGCATCTTAAAGAGAAAATACTGCTTCTTTACCGAATGATCTACGATGATTTGATCGCTTTCTAGGAGCGGTTAAAGTCAAAAGGACGACTTTTACTTCAAAATTGAATAACTCAGCCAAAAAAAATCGTACAACAACTAAAAACTACTGATTTTACATAGAAAGGTAGTCGCTTTCTACTAGTATAAATGCAAATTGCTAAAAAAATTTTCTTAGTGCCATGCACCGTTACGAAGTTGAACAAAATTTTTAAAAATTGTCGAAGTGTTACTTATATAACTTTTATAAAATTCAAGATAGTTAAAATCTTAAAAGAAGTTTTGAAAAGAGAGATTTCACAGCTTCAAATGATCTTTCCGCAATATCGATTCGAC
Source organism: Osmia lignaria lignaria (assembly GCF_051020975.1). Lineage (NCBI taxonomy): Eukaryota > Metazoa > Arthropoda > Insecta > Hymenoptera > Megachilidae > Osmia > Osmia lignaria. The sequence goes on from NC_135035.1 coordinate 4,535,420, forward strand.
CATTGTTCTCAAAGTTATAACCATCTGAATTTCGTCTTATTTTTCAGGTTCTTAGAGGTGATCCCTTAATTGTTTTGCAGAGTGTATTATAGGTAGCGGCGCTGATAGCAAAAACCGATTTCGCTAGTGCTCCGATTTGATGGTCGATGAGTCTACACCGAACCAGCACAAAATAAACACGTATTTAGTAATTGCACACAGGGTTCTTTAAATATCCAACCAACCCATTTTCCAAATAATATAACAAAAACAATAATTCATATTAACGAAACAAGCAATAGGAATAACATTTGCGGAAACAAACGACGAAATTTCATTATTACTACTGTGTAAAGCTTCCCAGATAGCACCGTACATTCCAAGGACGTCCGTTTTATGTCCAGATTATGTCTGAACGTCCAACGTCTATTTTGAACATCTTTAGGTTGTCCATAAGACGTATACAGGATGTCCCAGAACTTGGGTAGGAGCCGAAGAGGGATGATTGGTGAGGTCATTCTAAACAACTTTTTCCTTTGCCAAAATGTTGGTTAAGGCTTCGTTTTCGAGTTATTATCGAAAAACACTGTCCAATCAGAGCGCGCCGTTAGCGCGGGCCGAACCACGAGAGTGTTGGGTGTGTTCCGCGCGGTCGTGATCAAGTGCCGAGGCACCACGTCGGTGTAATAGGATTCGTTGTTCATGAGTAATCAATAATTCGATACAATTATTCTTTTCTTTTTTTTATTCATTATCCGATGCAACTTCTACTCAACGAATCCCATCATACCGACGTAGTGCCGAGGCACTTGATCACGACCGCGCGGAACATACCCAACACTCTCGTGGTTCGGCCCGCGCTAACGGCGCGCTCTGATTGGCCAGTGTTTTTCGTTAATAACTCGAAAACGAAGCCTTAACCAACATTTTGGCAAAGGAAAAAGTTGTTTAGAATGACCTCACCAATCATCCCTCTTCCGTTCCTAACCCAGTTCTGGGACACCCTGTATATACGTGCTTATAAATCGTAAACAACAAAAAATATAAAAAAATAGTTGAAATAAAAGTTATACCGTTTCTTGAGGTCTATAAAACTGCATGTAAATTTTTTTTTTAAATCATCCTTTTTGCAAAATTGAATTCTCCCTCCCCCTCCGTTTTGAAAAACTTCACGCAGTTTTATAGACCTCAAGAAACGGTATAACTTTTATTTCAACTATTTTTTGATATCTTTTGTTGTTTACGATTTATAAGCACGTATATAGAAAGGGCGGTTCGGATAAAAGGGTTGATATCTCCCTCAAAGTGAAAAACGGGCACCAACGAATTACAATTATCTTCATAAACAGGTCTAATAAATATTTATGCAAAGTTTCATCAAAATCGGAGTGTATCAGTCCCCGATGTTCCCTTGTGAGTAAAGTAGCGAGAGAATCACCCTGTAAACGCGTTTACATATTTCAATATTACCCTTCTTATGAAACTATGTTACATTCGTATATGAATACATCTCATGAGTACGAAAACATTTTATTATACCTACCTGAATCCGCGGCTGTTTACACAGTTAAATTCGCCATTCGCCATAATAATGATTTATACTTTTAAAGTAATAATAAAAAATTTGAAGTACTTCACCGAAACAAATTAGAAATATTGTTGTTCATCGATTAAATGTAAAATTTTAAAAAAAGTATATGATGCTTTTAAAATATTTCTTAGCTATAAAGTAAAACTATAAGGGCAAAGCTTAGTTGCATATTATTTTCAATTAGATTTTTTTTATTTAGAAGCTAAATACATTATTTTACATTGACATGTAAATAATTTATATTAATAAGATAATGTAGATTATGAATAACATTATTGTTCAACGCGTATTTGGATAATTAATGTTTAATAAATATTTTCTGTAGATTTTTATAAACTACATATGAATTCAGTATACTGTTTTTCTCTAGCAGCTTCAGTTTCTGGCGAAAGGATGCTATATATAAAATTTGGAAAATGGAAACAAATCTAAAATTAAATTTCAAGTGAATATCATTTCAAATTGGATCTCTCATTCCAGGGTTATATTTACAACAACACTATATCTTTGAACCCAACTATCTATTACCAATTTCGTGGTCTACTAAATTGTTTCGTTTTTGTAATAAAACTAAAAGTAACGAAATAACTAAAAATTTTCACTTTCAAAAAAATCAATTTTTTTTTAAATTGTTGCTACTGCTAAAAAATGGTCTGCAGACTCATGAAAATCTATAAAAAGTGCCTACAGAATATGAATGATCTAAATCAAAATTGAAACATGTTGAACAGTATAATCGTTATTGTCTATAAAATAATACTATACCTTTATTTTTTAAGCAATCTATGTATTTAGTAAACACAAATTTAATAACATTGATGTATGAATACATAGAGCAATTTCCTTATAGATAAAATATTATTATAAATTCATAATATTGTAAATATGAATTTAATTAAAAATTAAATAAACTTCTCAAAACTTATAAAATGTATTAATACATTTATTTTTTTAAATACATTTTTAATATCATTTCAGTATTTCATGGTTTATTGATAAAATGAGCCAAAATATAATTGTTTTGTTTATATTTAAGTATTAAGGAACATAAATACAATTCAATCAGTGCTTCGTGTTCGATTTCTCCCATTGAACGAGGATGTTCTATAATTAACATTTATTATATTTTACTAAATACTATATACATAATAAATGTTACACTTAAAATAAAAAATTATAATGTTTTGTGTAAAAATATATAGTCCCTTAAACGAGATGGCTTACTTGTTACAATGAGTCTCAAAGATTCTGGCAAACACAGGTTGTATTTGTTCTAATATATCAGATGTTAACATTCCTCTCTGTTTTAACTTATATGTAGATATATTACATTCTCTGACTAATCTAGACGCAGCATAACAGGCAGCTATTGGAGCTGATAAAGCACTTTCAGTATTTCCTGCACAAATAGCCCACCACCAAAATACAGCTAATGCACCAACTAATAAATCTCCTTGCCCTCCACACCTTCTTCCAGAGCCTGCCAATCCACATGACACTGCTTCAGTACCTTTATGACCATCTGCAATTACATCCTTTGCTCCTTTATGTAAAATTACTACATTTTTTCCAAGCGCATCTGCCAAATGTTTAACATCATTAACTTTGGGCATTGGTGTAGGTTGAATACTTTTATCGAGCACTCCTTTCACTAAGCGACTAAATTCCATTGCATTTGGAGTAAGAATAGCACCTGGATATTCTTTTATAATATCAGGTTTCTGACTAATTAAAAATAATCCATCAGCATCTATTACCAATGGTTTTTTCATTTCACGGCAAACTGAAATAAGTTCCACAATTGTTTTAAATATCTTGTCTTCTCTACCAAGACCAGGTCCAATAATAATCACATGTAAACGATCCAACCAAGGTCTTATGTGTTTAATTGCATCATATTGATCTAAGACAGGATGAACAATAGGCTCTGGACTAAATGATTTTAAAGGAGTACTTGCTTCCTTGGTACAAAATATGTGTACTAAATCGCATCCAGTGCGCAATGCACTCATAGAAGCAAAGTACGGTGCCCCTGTATATTCATTACTGCCACCAAATATTCCAATTCTGCCATCCTGACCTTTGTACTTGGTATTATTGAGATTTGGAATTATTCTTCGTATTCCCTTTAACATACGCTCATCAACTGATACCGATGTAGTCATTGTGGAAACTAATTGTAAGATATACTTGATAGAGTTCCTGTGAGCAAAATGGAAAATACTAGGAGCCATTCCTTAACTTAATAATAAATTCGTTTTAATAATTATTTTAAATATGATTTTTAATGAATAATATAAATCAATACTTTTCTAACACGTGTTTTAAGTTCCACTATAAATTATTTTATTAATGTGATGGTACGTAAAATAATATAAAGTTTATACAAAATTAAAGATACACTTTGATATTTGTTACCTGTACCAGTTGCGACAAACACGGGATATGTTTATCGGTATTAATCAAGAAGAAATCGAACAAGAACAGCAGAATATCAAATATTACAAAGAAGTCAATAACCTATAACGTGTTTTACAGACATAATATTGTACATTATAATATTATAATACATTAAATTTTGTAAATTTTATGTAATATAATTGTTCTTTGCACTTTAAATATGTTAGTTAGTTTACATAAAGAGAAAACAATATAATAAAAACTGAAAATTTTTAAACTTGATAATTTTAAAGTGTAAACAAGTTATGATTGCGAACTTCAAACTATAATTAGATAATTTTGATAATTGCAAAAAAAACAAAATGAACGAGTCATGTTAAAAGTAACATACATTACAATTAGCAATGCTGTAACAAGAACTCTTTCATTCGGGTATTTTGTATTCGTTTTTATTTAAATTATTATATGTAGAATTTGTTTGTTTTTAGACATGTAGAATTGTTTCAAGTTTCAATTTTTATTCCATAATGAACTATACTAATTTAATTACAAGATTTTTACATGTACTTTTTTAAAAAATTATTTTGCGACACAAAATAGATGAGATATGAAAATATTTTAGAATCAGTAACCTAAAATAATAAATTTTATAAACAATTACAAATTATGAATTGTAGTATATCAAGCGTTCTAAATTTTTATTTACTTTATAAAAGCTGTACTTTCAAGGTTAAAAGTCTGTAAATGTTTAAATGATATTATTCGTAGATGAAGAGTTTTTGTTCATTCTACGCATGTCACTCCTGATTGGTTTCGTAACCAACAATATTGCGCATGTGCCTTTACGAAAATCATGACGCTAAACTGGACATATCCAGAGATGTTTTATTTAGTATATTTTCCCAGCTCATCAGTTCTCTCTCCTGTTCATACATTTTCGTCTACCGTGTATATAACCATGAAATGAGAAGTAAACGGTAGAGCAGCATCATACTGAATCTTTTGAAATAAGTATGAATTTCGGTTGAACGGAGTATATTAAAATTCAAACTGTAGTCATAACTTAATAAAAGGCAAAGGAATCTGTTAAACAAATATGATTTATTGGAATTAGAGAGGACTATAAAGATAAGGATTGACAAGGATACAAAATCAGTATTTTCTCTAACTCAGGAATTACTAAACTTTTTGAGAAACGGGCAAGATTGAAATTTTTAAAAACGTTGGGTGGGACGAAAAATAACCTTATTTACGTGTAAATCATATTAGAACATCAAAGAAGCTGTGTCGCGTGTTGCGTAGCTGATTTCGATAAATTGAACACAGGCGTCGGATAAGCATATACAGGGTGTTTCAGAACTCGCGTTGGTCTCGTGAAGGGGTGGTAGCTGGGCTGATTCTGAACAACATTTTCCTTTGCGAAAATATTGTTTGAAGCTTCGTTTTTGAATTATTAAGAAAAAACACTGGCGAATCAGAGCGCGCATAGCGTGCGGGTTCAGGGACGGCAGCGTCGGCTATGAAACAGGCCCTCCAAGCTCCACTTTTGTGAATTTGATGCAAATTTTAACTCACCCCCGGACTTCCAGGCGGCGCTGATGTCGCTTCTCTACATGCATAGCCACAGCCGACTCTAGTACTAGCCATGCTGAACAACGTGGCAACATCGCTCACGTGACAATCGGGAGTCCTATTTTCAAAAATAGAGTCCTGTGCTCGGAATTGTAATTAACGTCTTTTTTAATTAAAAGCTGTAGTAATATACACTATTTGGTGTTAATTATGTATAAACAATATATAAACGTTGCAACTATGGCAAATAGAAGTGATGTGGTAGTATAAAATTGTTATAAATGTGATATATATTTTGTGTACTCTCAAAGTAGTTTGGTGTTGTGAAGCATGATATTTGAAATATTTACAGTGGTTTCAAGAAAATTTAGGTATGAAGCAAAATGAAACCATCTTTGGGTCAAATTGAAACATTTAAGAATTGATGAACGTGTATATAAGTTAATAAAAACCTTGAAACAAGCGAAATTATTGGAACGAAACCAAAGAGGTTATGTGAAGTCCAGAGAGTAGTCGGGAGTCTGACGACGTTGATTGGCTGAGAGTCCGGGAGTCCGGGAGGCAGATAGAGTAGGCTAGGTGTTGATATATTCAGACCAGACTCCCGCGGTGTTGCCATTTTTACTTCAGCACGGCTAGTACTAGAGTCGGCTGTGGCATAGCTTGTATCACTGATTTTAACATACACAACTAAAGATATCGTGACGTCATGTTCCCGCGAAATTTGTCGCCGCTTTTTCAATTGTTTCAAAATTTAAAGAGACAAAAGAATTATGGCGCACATGGTTGCACATGGTGGCAGCGTGGGTGACTGAATTTCCAGGTTCGTGAATTCCATTATTATAATAATTACTATTATTATTATTATGACTATTATTATTATTTAAAAAGATATTTTTTTAAGTTTTTTCTAGGTTTTTAGGTTTTTAATAACTTCTACTGATGAGATGCAGCAACAGCAGAAGAAGATAGAAATTAAGTAAGTAGAGAATTGTTTAAAATTGTTACTGAAAACAGTAACTGTTTACATTGGTGTTTTAGTAATATACGTATTTAATTTTAATTATTAAAATATATCTTTAAAGGATGTTTTCCTTCACTCAAGAGAGAAAGGATAAGAAGAGAATGGCGCAGTGGGTGGAAGTATGTGGTAACCCAAAGTCAGTGCTTCCACTTGAAAACTGAATTTCTGGATGATCTGTAAAGCCTCGTACTGACCTATGCATTTGTGCGCCGAAAACGTTCTTTCGGGCAAAAATGCTGACGTGAGTACGGCCCGTTAATGTGTCCGCGAAGGCCCAGAGCACGAAGGAACGCTTTTTGACCGCTGTAGCCTCGCACTCACTAGAGCATTCGTGCGCCGAAAACGACCCGTTATGAGTTCGCAAAGGCCCTGGGCACGAACGAACGCTTTCCGACGGCTGTCGGCCCATCAAAGGATATTCGTGCGAACAATTTTACTATGCCGGTTACAAATTTCCAAGTACCTTTAGTCGACCGCTGTTGAATTTACCCTTCGGAAAAACTCAGTTTATGATATGGCCTGATGAACCGTCATAAACTGATTTTCGAAATCCGGAACAATTTTTGATATTAATTGTTTGAATACTTTAAACAGATACTGAAGGCTCGTATATGAATCTCCCGTTGCTAAAAAACGTAGCGTTATAGCTAAGCGTTCTTTCACTGTCATTTCAGCTTTTCTGAATCTGGTGTAGTTTTTTTGAATTTTGGGACCGATAGCGTTTATTAAAAATTCAAAATCTTCCGATGACATCCGCACAAAATTTTTAAAATGTCCACTAGCTTCTATCTGTAAATCTCTAACTACTTTTTCACCACTAGAGGTTGCTCTATTTTTATACATCTGACTAATCCACCATCGTTTATCTTGATTTGTTCTTCTTTTTCTTTTAATTATTGTGTTCATAATAATATACGCTGCACTGGCGATCGTGACATCTGTTCCTGTCGACATTCTGATTTCGACTGGTTTACGGTAGAAAGAACCTTTCTACATAGAACCCAGATACAAAGGTTTACGGTACCCCAGGTAGAAAGATTTGCGCGAACAGCCGGAGAAATTTCACGTTCGTTCGCCGAGAGCATTCGTTTGGGCAAAATGCCCAAGTCAGTACGAGGCTTAACAGCTATTTTGAAGAAAAATACTTCGTGAGAAAAAGATTATCAACATCAGCAGTTCCCGCACTGAACTTACTTGGTAATAACTCTTATATAATTTTTATAGCATATGTAAATAATTGTTAATAAAAATATTTATTACAGTGTCTGAGGCTGCCTTTATTAAAATAGAGCAACAAGACATCTGGATGCAAATGAAAAGAAGAAAAAGAAGAAGATTGTAAGTATTCAGTTTACATATACAATATATAAAAGCATTAACATGGTATTAATACACTGAGGTATACATAATAATACTTCTAGCATGAAGTGTATGTATAATATTATATAATTTTGTTCTTATAGTTAAACCTGACCACCAGGGGAGTGGAGAACCTGATTTTCGAGACATTTGGTACGTGTGTTTTATTGTATGTATGATTGTGATTAATTGTATATTATTATTGATATATATATATATATATATATTTATTTATTTTATTGTAGTAAAAGTTTAATATATGGAAATGTATTATGGAAATTACTCCATATATATTGTTATAATTTTTTCCCTTTCATTATTTTTATTTTTCAAAGTTTTGAATAGGTAAGACTATGCACACGTATATAGGGAGCATATGCTTATGTGCGTATCTCACTGATACAATTTATATGTGTTTGTAGCGACACCAGCGCTACCTAGAATTCCGGGGGTGAACTAATTTTCGTTACAGTATTAAATACGGGAGTTTGGAGGGCCTGCTATGAAACCGAGACTTGACGTAGGTCGCGAATGAACGGCTCGGCACCTCGTTGGCATAGTACAATAAAAAAATTAAACTGGTTGAACATTTTTAGTTGTTGTTTAAAATGAATACGGAATCTAATCTCTTGTCGCCTGTCATAATGTAAAAAAGGAAATTCTAAACATTCTAAACAACAAATAAAAATGTTTGAAATGGAATAATTAATAAAAATTTAAAATAAATTTAAATGAAACTTACCCATTCGTTCCTAAATTAACCTGCTATGCTGAAAACAGATAATTCCCACTGGGTCACTGTGTCGATCTTGAACATTCGAGGAGGGAACACATTACGAAGAACAGCTGATCTCTAGACGGGATCATTAAACTCACTCAACCACACGGTCACTATTACATTTCACAGAATTTTCTTTCAGGTAAATTTTTTAAAAAACATTTTTATTCACTGTCATGTTGCTATTGCACTGGACACAAATGAAAAACATGTAATATTCCACACTACTTCGTAACGTTTTCACGGTGTTATTGGTCTTCCTTTCCAACTTCAAATGGGACTGCTAGCTTGAGCGTCTGCGAGATCTGTTTCGCTTTTTGTTTTTTTCTACATTCGGAAATAGGTCATGGTTCATGATATAAAGATATACAGGGAAATATGGAAACACCTTTCTACATTCAGAGGGTGTTTTCACCCTGAAGAACTGAAATTGGGCCAAAAACAAAAATTGCGCTATTCTTCTCTTCAGGTCCCCTACAAACCTGCAGAGTTTTAAAAAAATCGGAATTTTCGAGTTACCGAACTTCCCTTGTAAGTGTAAGTATTAACCACAAAAGAGTGACCCCAAATTTCGTTCATTTTTTCCCACTCGAATTTCAAATCAAACTATGTGCCAATCAATTCTATATGATGGTACATTACTCTCAGCAAAAATTTAAGTTGAACATAGGGGTAGTTTTGGAGATACGGGAGGTCAAAGTGACTAAATTCTCACTATTCTCAATATTGTCCAAGCACTGTATATACAAAATAAACGTCAATACTTCTTTGATAACAGTGGGCATTTTACTAGAATTAGTCAAAATGATTTTCTGACTCCTTCATCCCTGTTGTTTAGTATTTTAAGGGTTGTTTAATATTTAGAACTACTCTCAAAACAGTTTTTATTGAATTTCTCGAAAATAAATGCAGATAGACAAAAGTTGTTTGTCTTAAAATTCTGCACAAAAACGGTCTCTTTCATTTTTTCGATAGGACTAATCCTTTACTCGAAAAACGCAACTGAAAAGATATAGTTTCTGAAAATAACATTGCAATATAAGCAGCGATTTTTTTTATACATGTATTTGATGTATAAATTATTGTATTTTTTGTCACTATATGCTATGTAGAATAGATAGAACTAATCCTTTAGTCAGAAATTGCGGAAATCATATCTAATTCTATAAAAATGTAAAGGATTAAAATAAAGAGTTGCTAGTTGCTATGTTGAAAAACTGATTTTTTTTCTACATCAAATACATGTATAAAAAAATCGCTGCTTATATTGCAATGTTATTTTTATCAGAAACTATATCTTTTCAGTTGCGATTTTCGAGTAAAGGATTAGTC